>NC_091158.1:30549912-30609912 GCF_040958095.1 Procambarus clarkii
CAGCTGGCAGTGAGTTTGTGTAACTGTGGAGTCATTATTTTTCTTAAAGAATGTCTGTTTTATGTAACAATGCACGTGTGTAGGATGAGTGGGGGTCATTGGTTAGGTGACAGACCAGGTCGTGTTGGGGCTGCACCAGGGAGCGGATGTGGTCTATTAACCTTAATCGTTTTTCAAAGGACGAGTTTGGGAGCTGCGTAGTGTCCGGCGTTCTGTGGCCAACTGAAAGACTGTCTGCAGTAGCTGGTGGGGTCATATCCCCCCCTCCCACCCCACTTCCCCTCAGCTCCACTCATCAGGTGACAACCTGCTTCTATCACCAAGCAATTTCACACTCATTCCGTCGGTCTGGAGGACTGCTTTTGAGAGAGTTTTGACATACCGCACACCATAGCCAGAATGTTGCATTTTCTCGCTAGTGAATGAAAGAATATATACACCCTTGTAACGTGACCATCGCGGTACAACATTCTTGGCCCAAATATTTTAACTTTTTCTCACACAATGCATCCGTGTTGACAGCGAGCAATGACTGCTATTAGTTCCTCCTACATTACCTCCTACCTCCTACTCCTACAGAGAGAGAGAGAGAGAGAGAGAGAGAGAGAGAGAGAGAGAGAGAGAGAGAGAGAGAGAGAGAGAGAGAGAGAGAGAGAGAGAGAGAGAGAGAGAGAGAGAGAGAGAGAGAGAGAGAGAGAGAGAGAGAGAGAGAGAGAGAGAGAGAGAGAGAGAGAGAGAGAGAGAGAGAGAGAGAGAGAGAGAGGAGAGAGAGAGAGAGAGAGAGAGAGAGAGAGAGAGAGAGAGAGAGAGAGAGAGAGAGAGAGAGAGGGAGAGGGAGAGAGAGAGAGAAAGGGAGAGGGAGAGAGAGAGAGAAAGGGAGAGAGAGAGCCCCTGTGTGCGGCTTCCCTTCTTGGAGACTGTCACGTAACTGAGGTTAAATGAGTCATTACTGCCTCCCCTTATCCGCATGCAACTGAAAAATCACACCCCAAAAGTGACTCGAACTCATACTGCCAGGAGCACTATGCAACTGGTGTACAGGGCACCTTATCCACTCGACCATCACAACTGGACAAAAGCTGATAGTAGCCGAGGCCATTTCCCCATCAGCCAGCCTTTACTCTGATGGTAATCTTGGGTATACCATTTTATCAAATCACCTCATTCTTTGGGGCACACGTGAGGAAAACAAATGTGAGCAAGCCTGAATGGTCCCCCCATGCATACATGCAACTGAAAACTCACACCCCAAAAGTGACTCGAACCCATACTGCCAGGTGCACTATGCAATTTATGTAAAGGGCACCTTATCCACTTGAACATCACGACAGGACAAACGCTGATGGTAGCCAAAGCTATTTCCACATCAGCCCGCTAGCACTCTGATGATAATCATTGGCTTAGCATTTTATCAAATCACCTCATTCTTTGAGGCACACGTGAGGAGCACAAAATTGAACATGCCTGAATGGTCCCCAGGCATACATGCAACTGAAAACTCACAACCCAAAAGTGACTCGAGCCCATACTGTCAGGAGCACTATGTAACTGCTGTACAGGGCTTTTTATCCACTCGACCATCACGACCGGACAAAAGTTGATGGCAGCCGAGTGTTTTTCCCCATCAGCCCGCCAGACAACTGATGGTAATCTTGGGCATATCATTTTATCAAATCACCCTATTTTTTGGGGCACACGTAAGGAAAGCAAATGTGAGCAAGCCTGATTGGTCCCCCAGTTATACATGCAAATGAAAACTCACACTCCAGAAGTGACTCGCACCCATACTGCCAGGAGCACTCTGCAACTGGTGTAAAGTGCACCTTATACAGTCGACCATCACGACCGGCCAAAAGCTGATGGTTCCCAACGGTATTTCCCCATCAGTCCTCCGGCACTCTGATGGTAATCTTGTGCATAACATTTTATCAAATCACCTCCTTTTGGGGGGCACACGTGGGAACACAAATGCGAAGAAATCTGAATGGTCCCCAGGCATACATGCAACTGAAAACTCACACCCCAAAAGTGACTCGAACCCATACTGCCAGGAGCACTATGCAACTGGTGTACAGGGAACATGAGCCACTCAACCATCATCACCAGACAAAAGCTGAAGGTAGCTGAGGCTATTTCCCCATCAGCCCGCCGGCACTCTGATGGTAATCTAGGGCATAGCATTTTATCAAATCACTTCATTCTTTGGGGCACACGTGGGGAACACAAATGCAAACCAGCCTGAATGGTCCCCAGGCATACATGCAACTAAAAACTCACACCCCAAAAGTGACTCGAACCCATTCTGCCAGGAGCCCTATACAACTGGTGTATAGGGAACCTGATCCACTCGACCATCAGGACCGGACAGAAGCTGATGGTTATCTTGAGGTTATCTTGAGATGATTTTGGGGCTTTTTAGTGTCCCCGCGGCCCAGTCCTGGACCAGGCCTCCACCCCCAGGAAGCAGCCCGTGACAGCTGACTAACACCCAGGTAGCTATTTCACTGCTAGGTAACAGGGGCATAGGGTGAAAGAAACTCTGCCCATTGTTTCTCGCCGGCGCCTGGGATCGAACCCAGGACCACAGGATCACAAGTCCAGCATGCTGTCCGCTCGGCCGACTGGTTCCCTTCGGTCCGAGGAGGGACTGGCAGATGAGCGTATTTCTCCACCAGCCCGCCGGCACTCTGATGGTAATCTTGGGTATAGCATTTTATTAAATCCCCTCATTGATTGGGGCACACGAGAGGAACACAAATGCGAACAAGCCTGAATGGTCCCCAGGCATAAATGCAACTGAAAACTCACCCTAGACGTGAAATGAACCAATACTGTCTGGAGCTGTATGCAACTGGTGTACAGGGCACCTTATCCACTCGACCACCACGACCGGACAAAAGTTGATGGTAGCCGAGGCTATTTCCCCATGAGCCCGCTGGTACTCTGATGGTAATCCTGGGCATAGCATTTTATCAAATCACCTCATTCTTTGGTGCACACATGAGAAATACAAATGCAAGCAAGCCTGATTGGTCCCCAGGCATACTTGCAACTGAAAACTCACACCTCTTAGTGACTCGAACCCATACTGCCAGGAGCACTATGCAACTGGTGTACAGGGCACATTATCCACTCGGCCATCACAACCGGACAAAAACTGATGGTAGCTGAGGGTATTTCCTCATCAGCCCTTGTGGAATCGAACTGAGAATGTATGGTCTCAATTCCTGGACGGCGAGGAGAGTTTGTTAAGCCGCCCAGAGACATTATCGTGGGCCGTGGGAGCGCCCTGGTCAGACTCCGTCAGAGGGAGAGCGCCCTGCAGGAGACCTTTTTGTGGTAAGCATAATTTTAACCAGTTTACAGTGATTGCCGGTAATTAATCGTGTGCCAAGCGATCATAGCGAATGTTTATTGATACGTTAGACATGTTTTGGTAAGGCAGGAAGCCTAAATAAGAGGACGGAGATGAGAGAGACAGCTGGAAGACAAGCAGCATGTCCTCTCCCGTCGACCGCCTGGAGCCAACTGATTGGCGACGGAGGACCGCTCCCAGAGTTAGGAGCCGCCCGCTACGCAAGGCAGAGCATGGACCAGCCCAAATGGGGGAGTCCACTCTCATAGTATGTAGAGAGCAAAGAGATGTAGGATGCAAACATATAGTGTGGTTATTTTCGTTTATGTGATTAAGGGGAAACGTTTTTATTGGCGCGTCAATGGGTTGCAGGTTTGTCTGGGGAAGATGTTGCTGACAACTTCGAAGCCAGAAGAGAGGGAGTAGTTGATGGGACTCCAAGGTTGTGGAAGGTACTGAGCTCTGTGGAAGAGCAGTCCCTATAGTGAGGAGTTAGACCTCAAGCTGTGAGAGGAGAAGCAGTGGAGAAGAGTTTACATGCTTTTGGTGATACTAGTGGTGAAGCACCATTGTTGATCATGGAAGACTTCATGGAGTAGCAGCCAGGAGCGCTGTGGAGGACCCTGGTAGAAGTGGTGAAGCACCACTGTTGCTCAAGGTGCAGCAGCCTGGAGGAGCTGTGGAAGATCCTGGTAGATAAACCCGGAAGAACCTGAAAATATCAGGGTAGTCAACTTCCAGATGTGGAAGGGAAGTTCTGGTTGATTACTTGTAGGGAGTTGGTAGTGTTTGGTTGTCATTAGCGTGCAGGACGCAGTGAAAAGTGAGTGATTGTTTGCCATTTTTGTGCCAAGGAGTACTTATACTGTAGTATAGAGTTACAGTCGTAGGCGGGATTACCTGCAGAGACATACATATGTGTTCTAGGACTGATAGGGTGATCAATTGATCATCGGTGTATATCATGGAACATTTATACTAATATTTATGTTATTGCATTCATATGTTGGTTTTAATTGCACATGTTTATAGATATTTTTTCTCTTGCTGATAGTGAAACATTGTGTTTTAAGACTTGACCTGCTTGAGGAGGTTGGTAGTATTAGGTGGTGAATCAGGAGATAGGATACCACTTGATAAACAGATGATAGAGTTCTGAGGGTATTGGAGTGCAGCCTGACTGAAATAGTATAGACTGTAGGATTCATTATTATTATTATTATGTGTGTGTATGTATTGTGTATGTGCTTTGTCCAGTAAATGTAGTCAAATTTGCTGGTGTTTGCCCTTGTCCAAGTGAGGCTTCCCAGGAAGTAGAAAAGAGGGAGAGAGAGAGAGAAAGAACCAAGAACCACAGCTGTGGACAGGGTAGAACGGAATAATAATAAAACAAAGGGGATTGAGGAGATCAGATCACATATGGAGAAAGTGGGGAGTCACAGCGGCTCGAGTGGGTGTGTGCACGTGACAACGAGGCTAAGTATTGGAGCTGCATCCCCTAAACGTGTGATGTTGAGCCCCTCTCCAAGAGCCAGAAGCGTCCAGGGTGATCTCCTGGTAAAGTATTAGCACTCTACCGAGTTTTGGGTTGGATTGTCCAAAAAGAAGGATGAAAGACGACAACGCCAACCACAAACTATACTGCCAGGAGCACTATGCAACTGGTGTCCCGGGCACCTTATCCACTCGACCATCTCGACCGGACAAAAGCTGATAGTAGCCAAGGCTATTTCCCAATCAGCCCACCGGCAATCTGATGGTAATCTTGGCCATAGCATTTTATCAAATCACCTCATTCATTGGGGCACACGTGAGGAACACAAATGCGTACAAGCCTGAATGGTCCCCAGTCATACATGCAACTGAAAACTGACACCCTAGAAGTGACTCGAACCCATACTGCCAGGAGCAGTATGCAACTGCCAGGAGCAGTATGCAACTGGTGTACAGGGCACCTTATCCACTCGACCATCACGACCAGACAAAAGCGGATAGTAGCCGAGGCCATTTCCCCATCAGCCCGCCGGTAGTCTGATGGTAATCTTGGGTATACCATTTTATCATATCACCTCATTCTTTTGGGTACACGCGAGGAAAACAAATGTGAGCAAGCTTGAATGGTTCCCCAGGCAAACATGGAAATGAAAACTCACACCCCAGAAGTGACTCGCACCTATACTGCCTGGAGCACTATGCAACTGGTGTAAAGGGCATCTTATCCACTCAACCATCACGACTGGACAAAAGCTGATGGTAGCCAATTCTATTTCCCCATCAGCCCGCCAGCACTCTGATGATAAACATAGGCTTAGAATTTTATCAAATCACGTCATTTTTTATGGCACACGTGAGGAACACAGAAGAGAACAAGCCAGAATGGTTCCAAGGCATATACGCAACTGAAAACTCAAACCCCAGAAGTGACTCGAACCCATATTGCCAGGAGCACTATGCAACTGGTGTACAGGGCACCTTATCCACTTGGCCATCACGACCGGACAAAAGCTGATGATAGCCGAAAGAATTTCTCCAATCTCCAATTTCTCCCAATCTTCTCTCCAGCACTATGATGGTAATCTTGGGAATAGCATTTTATCAAATCATCTCACTCTGTGGGGCACATGTGAGGAACACAAAAGCAAACAAGCCAGAATAGTCCCCCAGGCCTACACGCAATTGTAAACTTAAACCCCAGATGTGACTCGAACGCATACTGCCAGGAGCACTATGCAACTGGTGTACAGGGCTCCTTATCCACTTCACCATCATGACTGAACAAAAACTGATGGTAGCTGAGGGTATTTCCTCATCAGCCCGCCGGCACTCTGATGGTAATCTTGGGAATAGCATTTTATCATATCAGTTCATTCTGTGGGGCACACGTGAGGAACGCCGGGGGAGCCGGTCAGCCGAGCGGACATCACGCTGGACTTGTGATCATGTGGTCCTGGGTTCGATCCCAGGCGCCGGCCAGAAACATAAGGCAGAGTTTCTTTCACCCTATGCCCCCTGTTATCTATTAGTAAAATAGGTACCTGGGTGTTAGTCAGCTGTCACGGACAGCTTCCTGGGGGTGGAGGCCTGGTCGAGGACTGGGGCCAGGGGGCACAAAAAAGCCCCGAAATCATCTCAAGATTTCAAGGTAACACAAATACGAACAAGCCTGAAGGGTCCGCAGGCATAAATGCAACTGAAAACTCAAACCCCAGAAATTACTCGAACCCATACTGCAAGGAGCACTATGCACCAGAAGTGATTCGAACCCATTCTGCCAGGAGCACTATGCAACTGGTATACAGGGCACCTTATCCACTCAACCATCACGACCGGAAAAGAGCTTGTGCAGTGCAGTGTGAGTTTTTAGTTTTATATATATATATATATATATATATATATATATATATATATATATATATATATATATATATATATATATATATATATATATATATATATATATATATATATGCGAACAAGCCTGAATGGTCCCCAGGACAATATGCAACTGAAAACTCACACCCCAGAAGTGACTCGAACCCATACTCCCAGAAGCAACGCATCTGGTATGTACAAGACGCCTTAATCCACTTGACCATCACGACCGGACATAATGAGGTGATAGCCTAAGCTATTTGAACCACCCCACCGCCGGCACTCGGATAGTAATCTTGGGCATAGCATTTTACCAAATCACCTCATTCTTTGGGGCACACGTGAGGAACACAAATGCGAACAAGCCTGAATGGTCCCCAGGACAATATGCAACTGAAAACTCACACCCCAGAAGTGACTCGACCCCATACTCCCAGAAGCAACGCATCTGGTATGTACAAGACGCCTTAATCCACTTGACCATCACGACCGGACATAATGAGGTGATAGCCTAAGCTATATAATATTATATATATATATATATAATATATATATATATAATAATATTATATTATATATATATAATATAATAAATATATATATATATATATATATATATATATATATATATATATATATATATATATATATATATATATATATATATATATATATATATATATATATATATATATATATATATATATATATATATATATATATATATATATATATATATATAAATATATATATATATATATATATATATATATATATGACTGAAAACTCACACCCCAGAAGTGACTCGATCCCATACTCCCAGGAGCAACGCAACTGGTAACTACAGGGCGCCTTAATCCGCTTGACCATCAGGCTTGTTCGCATTTGTGTTCCTCACGTGTGCCCCAAAGAATGAGGTGATTTGGTGAAATGTTATGCCCAAGATTACCATCCGAGTTGCCGGCGGGGAAGTGGTTCAAATAGCCTTGGCTATCACTTCCTTTTGTCCGGCCGTGATGGTCAAGCGGATTAAGGCGCCCTGTAGTTACCAGTTGCGTTGCTCCTGGGAGTATGGGTTCGAGTCACTTCTGGGGTGTGAGTTTTCAGTCGCATATAGTCCTGGGGACCATTCAGGCTTGTTCGCATTTGTGTTCCTCACGTGTGCCCCAAAGAATGAGGTGATTTGGTGAAATGCTATGCCCAAGATTACCATCCGAGTTGCCGGCGGGGAAGTGGTTCAAATAGCCTTGGCTATCACTTCCCTTTGTCTGGCCGTGATGGTCAAGCGGATTAAGGCGCCCTGTAGTTACCAGTTGCGTTGCTCCTGGGAGTATGGGTTCGAGTCACTTCTGGGGTGTGAGTTTTCAGTCGCATATAGTCCTGGGGACCATTCAGGCTTGTTCGCATATATATATATATATATATATATATATATATATATATATATATATATATATATATATATATATATATATATATATATATATATATATATATAATTCTAAATGTCTGTCTACTTCTTGATAATATATGTATATATATATATATATATATATATATATATATATATATATATATATATATATATATATTAGTATATTTTGGTAGCAGTCTTTCCTGTAGACATATTTTATTAAATATGACCGAAAAAGTAAGATTAATAATTCTAACACGAATTTTCTCAATCTTTCGTACATTATGCTTCACTGTTGGAGGTAAATCAAAAATCACTTCTCCAAAATTCATTTTTATTTCTAGTCTGACGCGACACGGGCGCGTTTCGTAAAACTTATTACATTTTCAAAGACTTCACAAATACACAACTGATTAGAACTTGCGTTTCCCTGATTTTATATCTACATTTGAGTGAGGTGGGAAGGGTGATGTGGCATTACATTTGAGTGAGGTGGGAAGGATGATGTGGCATTAGAGAATATTAATAGGGTATTAAAAGTATCAACACAAGACAGAACACGAAACAATGGATATTGAATAGAAGTGTTTGTAGAAAGCCTATTGGTCCATATTTCTTGATGCTTCTATATTGGAGCGGAGTCTTGAGGTGGGTAGAATATAGTTGTGCAATAATTGGCTGTTGATTGCTGGTGTTGACTTCTTGATGTGTAGTGCCTCGCAAACGTCAAGCCGCCTGCTATCGCTGTATCTATCGATGATTTCTGTGTTGTTTACTAGGATTTCTCTGGCGATGGTTTGGTTATGGGAAGAGATTATATGTTCCTTAATGGAGCCCTGTTGTTTATGCATCGTTAAACGCCTAGAAAGAGATGTTGTTGTCTTGCCTATATACTGGGTTTTTTTGGAGCTTACAGTCCCCAAGTGGGCATTTGAAGGCATAGACGACGTTAGTCTCTTTTAAAGCGTTCTGTTTCGTGTCTGGAGAGTTTCTCATGAGTAGGCTGGCCGTTTTTCTGGTTTTATAGTAAATCGTCAGTTGTATCCTCTGATTTTTGTCTGTAGGGATAACGTTTCTATTAACAATATCTTTCAGGACCCTTTCCTCTGTTTTATGAGCTGTGGAAAAGAAGTTCCTGTAAAATAGTCTAATAGGGGGTATAGGTGTTGTGTTAGTTGTCTCTTCGGAGGTTGCATGGCTTTTCACTTTCCTTCTTATGATGTCTTCGATGAAACCATTGGAGAAGCCGTTATTGACTAGAACCTGCCTTACCCTACAGAGTTCTTCGTCGACTTGCTTCCATTCTGAGCTGTGGCTGAGAGCACGGTCGACGTATGCGTTAACGACACTCCTCTTGTACCTGTCAGGGCAGTCGCTGTTGGCATTTAGGCACATTCCTATGTTTGTTTCCTTTGTGTAGACTGCAGTGTGGAAACCTCCGCCCTTTTCCATGACTGTTACATCTAGAAAAGGCAGCTTCCCATCCTTTTCCGTCTCGTAAGTGAAACGCAGCACGGAACTCTGCTCAAATGCCTCCTTCAGCTCCTGCAGATGTCTGACATCAGGTACCTGTGTAAAAATGTCGTCAACATACCTGCAGTATATGGCCGGTTTCAAGTTCATGTCGACTAAGACTTTTTGCTCGATGGTACCCATGTAGAAGTTTGCAAACAGGACACCTAGGGGAGAACCCATAGCGACCCCATCTACTTGCTTATACATATGCCCATCCGGGCTCAAGAAGGGTGCCTCTTTAGTACAAGCTTGGAGTAGTTTCCTCAGAATACTTTCTGGCATGTCAAGAGGAGTACAGGCTGGATCACGATACACTCTGTCGGCTATCATTCCGATTGTCTCGTCCACAGGTACGTTGGTAAACAGCGATTCTACGTCCAACGAGGCTCTTATCCCTAAATATTGTGTCTCGAGGTCGAATATGTCGTCCAACAGAATTTCCAACTCCACTTTCCGGGCCATTTCACTCGGTCTGGACATAACATGACAGTTTATGCCCAGATTTAGGAGAGTGACTTGGTCCTCAGTGAGGTTAATTCCTGCAAGGTTCAGGAAGCCATCTCTTGGTCGTGGAATTGCCATAGGTCCTCCATATAATGTTGTTAGTTTCTTGATAATCCTTGTTTCAGTGCTGAGGTGATGTTGGTCTGTGAGGATGTCGAGGTGTTGTTCAATGCGGGTACGGATACTATGGTCGATGTTGCTATTTCTCCACTCGTTTGTAGCATGAAGTAGTTGCGTTTTTTTGTCTTTGATTTCATTCTCTGCCTTGTATATCTGATCACGAATCAGATCCTGGCGATATTTTATCGTGAAGGCTTGATTCCTTGCTGCTGGGTCGTGCACTTTAACATTAGTATATTTTGGTAGCAGTCTTTCCTGTAGACATATTTTATTAAATATGACCGAAAAAGTAAGATTAATAATTCTAACACGAATTTTCTCAATCTTTCGTACATTATGCTTCACTGTTGGAGGTAAATCAAAAATCACTTCTCCAAAATTCATTTTTATTTCTAGTCTGACGCGACACGGGCGCGTTTCGTAAAACTTATTACATTTTCAAAGACTTCACAAATACACAACTGATAAGATAACTGATAAGGTAGGGATAAGAGCCTCGTTGGACGTAGAATCGCTGTTTACCAACGTACCTGTGGACGAGACAATCGGAATGATAGCCGACAGAGTGTATCGTGATCCAGCCTGTACTCCTCTTGACATGCCAGAAAGTATTCTGAGGAAACTACTCCAAGCTTGTACTAAAGAGGCACCCTTCTTGAGCCCGGATGGGCATATGTATAAGCAAGTAGATGGGGTCGCTATGGGTTCTCCCCTAGGTGTCCTGTTTGCAAACTTCTACATGGGTACCATCGAGCAAAAAGTCTTAGTCGACATGAACTTGAAACCGGCCATATACTGCAGGTATGTTGACGACATTTTTACACAGGTACCTGATGTCAGACATCTGCAGGAGCTGAAGGAGGCATTTGAGCAGAGTTCCGTGCTGCGTTTCACTTACGAGACGGAAAAGGATGGGAAGCTGCCTTTTCTAGATGTAACAGTCATGGAAAAGGGCGGAGGTTTCCACACTGCAGTCTACACAAAGGAAACAAACATAGGAATGTGCCTAAATGCCAACAGCGACTGCCCTGACAGGTACAAGAGGAGTGTCGTTAACGCATACGTCGACCGTGCTCTCAGCCACAGCTCAGAATGGAAGCAAGTCGACGAAGAACTCTGTAGGGTAAGGCAGGTTCTAGTCAATAACGGCTTCTCCAATGGTTTCATCGAAGACATCATAAGAAGGAAAGTGAAAAGCCATGCAACCTCCGAAGAGACAACTAACACAACACCTATACCCCCTATTAGACTATTTTACAGGAACTTCTTTTCCACAGCTCATAAAACAGAGGAAAGGGTCCTGAAAGATATTGTTAATAGAAACGTTATCCCTACAGACAAAAATCAGAGGATACAACTGACGATTTACTATAAAACCAGAAAAACGGCCAGCCTACTCATGAGAAACTCTCCAGACACGAAACAGAACGCTTTAAAAGAGACTAACGTCGTCTATGCCTTCAAATGCCCACTTGGGGACTGTAAGCTCCAAAAAACCCAGTATATAGGCAAGACAACAACATCTCTTTCTAGGCGTTTAACGATGCATAAACAACAGGGCTCCATTAAGGAACATATAATCTCTTCCCATAACCAAACCATCGCCAGAGAAATCCTAGTAAACAACACAGAAATCATCGATAGATACAGCGATAGCAGGCGGCTTGACGTTTGCGAGGCACTACACATCAAGAAGTCAACACCAGCAATCAACAACCAATTATTGCACAACTATATTCTACCCACCTCAAGACTCCGCTCCAATATAGAAGCATCAAGAAATATGGACCAATAGGCTTTCTACAAACACTTCTATTCAATATCCATTGTTTCGTGTTCTGTCTTGTGTTGATACTTTTAATACCCTATTAATATTCTCTAATGCCACATCATCCTTCCCACCTCACTCAAATGTAATGCCACATCACCCTTCCCACCTCACTCAAATGTAGATATAAAATCAGGGAAACGCAAGTTCTAATCAGTTGTGTATTTGTGAAGTCTTTGAAAATGTAATAAGTTTTACGAAACGCGCCCGTGTCGCGTCAGACTAGAAATAAAAATGAATTTTGGAGAAGTGATTTTTGATTTACCTCCAACAGTGAAGCATAATGTACGAAAGATTGAGAAAATTCGTGTTAGAATTATTAATCTTACTTTTTCGGTCATATTTAATAAAATATATATATATATATATATATATATATATATATATATATATATATATATATATATATATATATATATATATATATATATATATATATATAGAGTGTGAAGTTGATAATTCATTGTCGTTTCTTGATGTAAAAGTGAATAACCTCAATGGGTTCAACACTAATGTTTTTAGGAAACCAACCTTTACTGGTTTAGGTTTAAATTTTAATTCTTTTGTTCCTCATATTTTTAAGAAAAATGCAATTAACACTCTACTGAATAGGGCCTTTGTTTTATGTTCTAATTGGAATAACTTTGATCAAGAAATTAATTTTCTTGTGAAATTTTTTCAAATAATGGTTATCCTTTGCATATGGTTTATACCTTTATAAGGAATTTCTTAAATAAGAAGTTTCACCCATCGTGTAGGATTACTACAGTGGAAAGGGATCTTAAATATATTAAATTACCATTTTATGGCAGTATTAGTTTTTCTGTAAGGAGTCGTTTGAGGAGACTGGTACAGCATTGTTATCCTCAAGTAGACTTTAGATTTATTTTTGTCAACACAAATACCATAGGCTCTTATTTTAAATTTAAAGATAAAGTGCCTACCCCCTTGTGCTCAAATGTCGTATATATGTATAATTGTTCCAGCTGTAATGCTGGATATATCGGGAGTTCCATTCGGAACTTTAAGATTAGGATACTTGAGCACCGGGGATTATCTTTTAGGACTGGATTACCATTGTCTAAACCAGCATTTTCGGAGATTAGAAACCATTGTTATGAGTTTGATCATTCTCTGCTGGAGTCTGATTTTAAAATTCTGGACACTTGTATGAATGGCCAGTCAGATTTGAGAGTAATGGAATCCTTATATATAAAGGAGCTGCGGCCTCTGTTGAATAGCAACCTTTCAGCTGTTCAATTGTACACTGTGTAGTGCACAGTAGACCCTGTAATTTGATTTATTGTTCATTTTGGTAGTTTAATTTTATTATAATTTTGTTTAGTTTTCCATGTCTTTGCCCTTTCTTACTTATTTCAAGTCTTGACATTGTACATTAATATAATATTTTATTTAGGATATATAATACATTTTTTGGTATTTAATTTTATTTAATATTTGAGATTTTTATAAGATTTTGGTTAGTACTTTATAATTGTCGTTTATTCTGTTTGTATTTTACATACATTTTTTGTAGATTTGTAGTCTTTATATAAATATTTGTTATAGTGTTTAGTATCTATGTGTTGGGAATCAAGTTTCACTTCTCATCACTTCACGTAAGTTTAATAGAATGTTTTGTTTTAGTAGTTATAAATTTCGTCTTGTAGTCTAATGGATTTTTAAATTAGCTTTTATATATGAGACAGTTAATAAGTTTTATTTGTATTGATCACTTTAAGTGCGCTTAAGTGTTTTGTTTTTTAAGCATTTTCCCTTCTTTGATAGGCAAAATATATATATATATATATATATATATATATATATATATATATATATATATATATATGTCGTACCTAGTAGCCAGAACTCACTTCTCAGCCTACTATTCAAGGCCCGATTTGCCTAATAAGCCAAGTTTTCCTGAATTAATATATTTACTATAATTTTTTTCTTATGAAATGATAAAGCAACCCTTTTCTCTATGTATGAGGTCAATTTTTTTTTATTGGAGGTAAAATTAACGTAGATATATGACCGAACCTAACCAACCCTACCTAACCTAACCTAACCTATATTTATATGTAAGGTTAGGTTAGGTAGCCAAAAAAAGCTAGGTTAGGTTAGGTTAGGTAGGTTAGGTAGACGAAAAAACATTAATTCATGAAAACTTGGCTTATTAGGCAAATCGGGCCTTGAATAGTAGGCTGAGAAGTGCGTTCTGGCTATTAGGTACGACATATATATAAATATATATATATATATATATATATATATATATATATATATATTTATATATATTTATATATGTCGTACCTAATAGCCAGAACGCACTTCTCAGCCTACTATGCAAGGCCCGATTTGCCTAATAAGCCATGTTTTCCTGAATTAATATATTTTTCCTAATTTTTTTCTTATGAAATGATAAAGCTACCCATTTCATTATGTATGAGGTCAATTTTTTTGTATTGGAGTTAAAATTAACGTAGATATATGACCGAACCTAACCAACCCTACCTAACCTAACCTAACCTATCTCTATCGGTTAGGTTATGTTAGGTAGCAGAAAAAGTTAAGTTAGGTTAGGTTAGGTAGGTTAGGTAGTCGAAAAATCATTAATTCATGAAAACTTGGCTTATTAGGCAAATTGGGCCATGCATAGTTGGCTGAGAAATGCGTTCTGGCTATTAGGTACGACATATATATATATATATATATATATATATATATATATATATATATATATATATATGAATGAAAACTCACACCCCAGAAGTGACTCGAACCCATACTCCCAGAAGCAACGCAACTGGTAACTACAGGGCGCCTTAATCCGCTTGACCATCACAGCCGTCAAAAGGAAGTGATAGCTGAGGCTATTTGAGCCACTTCCCCGACGGCAACTCGGATGGTAATCTTGGGCATAGCATTTCACCAAATCACCTCATTCTTTGGGGCACACGTGAGGAACACAAATGCGAACAAGCCTGAATGGTCCCCAGGACTATATGCGAATGAAAACTCACACCCCAGAAGTGACTCGAACCCATACTCCCAGAAGCAACGCAACTGGTAACTACAGGGCACCTTAATCCGCTTGACCATCACGGCCGTCAAAAGGAAGCTTGTTCGAGTCACTTTGAGCCACTTCCCCGACGGCAACTCGGATGGTAATCTTGGGCATAGCATTTCACCAAATCACCTCATTCTTTGGAGCACACGTGAGGAACACAAATGCGAACAAGCCTGAATGGTCCCTAGGACTATATGCGAATGAAAACTCACACCCCAGAAGTGACTCGAACCCATACTCCCAGAAGCAACGCAACTGGTAACTACAGGGCGCCTTAATCCGCTTGACCATCACGGCCGTCAAAAGGAAGTGATAGCCGAGGCTATTTGAGCCACTTCCCCGACGGCAACTCGGATGGTAATCTTGGGCATAGCATTTCACCAAATCACCTCATTCTTTGGGGCACATGTGAGGAACACAAATGCGAACAAGCCTGAATGGTCCCCAGGACTATATGCGAATGAAAACTCACACCCCAGAAGTGACTCGAACCCATACTCCCAGAAGCAACGCAACTGGTAACTACAGGGCGCCTTAATCCGCTTGACCATCACGGCCGTCAAAAGGAAGTGATAGCCGAGGCTATTTGAGCCACTTCCCCGACGGCAACTTGGATGGTAATCTTGGGCATAGCATTTCACCAAATCACCTCATTCTTTGGGGCACACGTGAGGAACACAAATGCGAACAAGCCTGAATGGTCCCCAGGACTATATGCGAATGAAAACTCACACCCCAGAAGTGACTCGAACCCATACTCCCAGAAGCAACGCAACTGGTAACTACAGGGCGCCTTAATCCGCTTGACCATCACGGCCGTCAAAAGGAAGTGATAGCCGAGGCTATTTGAGCCACTTCCCCGACGGCAACTCGGATGGTAATCGTGGGCATAGCATTTCACCAAATCACCTCATTCTTTGGGGCACACGTGAGGAACACAAATGCGAACAAGCCTGAATGGTCCCCAGGACTATATGCGAATGAAAACTCACACCCCAGAAGTGACTCGAACCCATACTCCCAGAAGCAACGCAACTGGTAACTAAAGGGCGCCTTAATCCGCTTGACCATCACGGCCGTCAAAAGGAAGTGATAGCCGAGGCTATTTGAGCCACTTCCCCGACGGCAACTCGGATGGTAATCTTGGGCATAGCATTTCACCAAATCACCTCATTCTTTGGGGCACACGTGAGGAACACAAATGCGAACAAGCCTGAATGGTCCCCAGGACTATATGCGAATGAAAACTCACACCCCAGAAGTGACTCGAACCCATACTCCCAGAAGCAACGCAACTGGTAACTACAGGGCGCCTTAATCCGCTTGACCATCACGGCCGTCAAAAGGAAGTGATAGCCGAGGCTATTTGAGCCACTTCCCCGACGGCAACTCGGATGGTAATCTTGGGAGTATGGGTTCGAGTCACTTCTGGGGTGTGAGTTTTCATTCGCATATAGTCCTGGGGACCATTCAGGCTTGTTCGCATTTGTGTTCCTCACGTGTGCCCCAAAGAATGAGGTGATTTGGTGAAATGCTATGCCCAAGATTACCATCCGAGTTGCCGTCGGGGAAGTGGCTCAAATAGCCTCGGCTATCACTTCCTTTTGACGGCCGTGATGGTCAAGCGGATTAAGGCGCCCTGTAGTTACCAGTTGCGTTGCTTCTGGGAGTATGGGTTCGAGTCACTTCTGGGGTGTGAGTTTTCATTCGCATATAGTCCTGGGGACCATTCAGGCTTGTTCGCATTTGTGTTCCTCACGTGTGCCCCAAAGAATGAGGTGATTTGGTGAAATGCTATGCCCAAGATTACCATCCGAGTTGCCGTCGGGGAAGTGGCTCAAATAGCCTCGGCTATCACTTCCTTTTGACGGCCGTGATGGTCAAGCGGATTAAGGCGCCCTGTAGTTACCAGTTGCGTTGCTTCTGGGAGTATGGGTTCGAGTCACTTCTGGGGTGTGAGTTTTCATTCGCATATAATCCTGGGGACCATTCAGGCTTGTTCGCATTTGTGTTCCTCACGTGTGCCCCAAAGAATGAGGTGATTTGGTGAAATGCTATGCCCAAGATTACCATCCGAGTTGCCGTCGGGGAAGTGGCTCAAATAGCCTCGGCTATCACTTCCTTTTGACGGCCGTGATGGTCAAGCGGATTAAGGCGCCCTGTAGTTACCAGTTGCGTTGCTTCTGGGAGTATGGGTTCGAGTCACTTCTGGGGTGTGAGTTTTCATTCGCATATAGTCCTGGGGACCATTCAGGCTTGTTCGCATTTGTGTTCCTCACGTGTGCCCCAAAGAATGAGGTGATTTGGTGAAATGCTATGCCCAAGATTACCATCCGAGTTGCCGTCGGGGAAGTGGCTCAAATAGCCTCGGCTATCACTTCCTTTTGACGGCCGTGATGGTCAAGCGGATTAAGGCGCCCTGTAGTTACCAGTTGCGTTGCTTCTGGGAGTATGGGTTCGAGTCACTTCTGGGGTGTGAGTTTTCATTCGCATATAGTCCTGGGGACCATTCAGGCTTGTTCGCATTTGTGTTCCTCACGTGTGCCCCAAAGAATGAGGTGATTTGGTGAAATGCTATGCCCAAGATTACCATCCGAGTTGCCGTCGGGGAAGTGGCTCAAATAGCCTCGGCTATCACTTCCTTTTGACGGACGTGATGGTCAAGCGGATTAAGGCGCCCTGTAGTTACCAGTTGCGTTGCTTCTGGGAGTATGGGTTCGAGTCACTTCTGGGGTGTGAGTTTTCATTCGCATATAGTCCTGGGGACCATTCAGGCTTGTTTGCATATATATATATATATATATATATATATATATATATATATATATATTTATATATATATATATATATATATATATATATATATATATATATATATATATATATATATTAGTATATTTTGGTAGCAGTTTTTCCTGTAGACATATATTATTAAATATGACCGAAAAAGTAAGATTAATAATTCTAACACGAATTTTCTCAATATTTCTTATGGTTCTTTTCACTGTCGATGGTAATTGAAAAATGAGTTCTCCAAAATTCATTTTTATTTCTAGTTTGACGTGACATTTGAACGCGTTTCGTAATAACGTATTACATTTTCAAAGACTTTAGTTCACACACACACACAACTATAACCTGCAAACATTAAAACAAATTTCTTACTATGCTGTAATTCAATCGGCTTTTCATTTTATATACCTACATTTGGGTGAGGTGATATGCTACAACAGTTTTGGATGAGGTGAAAACATACTTTCAACACAAGATAGAACTCGAAATATTGGGTAATATTGGGTAAAGTTAAAGGGGAAGAATGGAAGTAAATGCAAAGGTCAACAAATTGATCGAAACTGTGAACGCCAAGAAATCCGGACTCCACCTACCAAAGATTATTGGGGAATACAAACCTGGATACGCATAAGGAAATCTCAAGACACACAAGAATGGAAACTCACTTCGGCCAATCATCAGCGAGATACCCACACCTACGTCCAGACTGGTGAAGCGACTCAACGGCTTGCTGACTCCTTATGTCCCTTGCGCCTTCAGCCTGAAGCCTCCAAAAGAATTTGTTGACTTACTGCCGGGAACACAGTCCACAGGGATAAGAGCCTCGTTAGACGAAAAATCACTGTTTACCAACATACCTGTGGATGAAACAATCGGGATGATAGCGGACAGAGTGTATCGTGATCCGGCCTGTACTCCTCTTGACATACCAGAAAACATTCTAAGGAAACTACTCCAAGCTTGTACTAAAGAGGCACCCTTCTTGAGCCCAGATGGGCACATGTTTAAGCAAGTAGATGGGGTCGCCATGGGTTCTCCCCTAGGTGTCCTGTTTGCGAACTTCTACATGGGTACCATCGAACAAAAGGTCTTAGTTGACATGAACTTGAAACCGGCCATATACTGTAGGTATGTTGACGACATTTTTACACAGGTACCTGATGTCAGACATCTGCAGGAGCTGAAAGAGGCATTTGAGCGGAATTCTGTGTTGCGTTTCACTTACGAGATGGAGAAGGATGGGAAGCTGCCCTTTCTAGATGTAACAGTCTTGGAAAGGAGCGGAAGTTTCCACACTGCAGTCTACACTAAGGAAACAAACATAGGAATGTGCCTCAATGCCAACAGTGACTGCCCAGACAGGGACAGGAGGAGTGTTGTTAACGCATATGTCGACCGTGCTCTCAGCCACAGCTCAGGATCGAAGCAAGTCGATGAAGAACTCAGTAGGGTAAGGCAGGTCCTAGTCACCAACGGCTTTTCCAATGGTTTCGTTGAAGACATCATAAGAAGGAAGGTGAAACGCCATGCAACTTTTGAAGAGACAACTAACACAACACCTGTACCCTCTATTAGACTATTTTACAGGAACTTCTTTTCCACAGCTCATAAAACGGAGGAAAGGGTCCTGAAAGATATTGTTAATAGAAACGTTATCCCTACAGACAAAAATCAGAAGATACAATGGACGATTTACTATAAAACCAAGAAAACTGCCAACCTACTCATGAGAAACTCTCCAGACACAAAGCTGAACGCTTTGAAAGAGACCAATGTCGTCTCTGCCTTCAAATGCCCACTTGGGGAATGTAAGCCTCAAAGAACTCAGTATATAGGCAAGACAACAACATCTCTTTCCAGGCGATTAACGATGCATAAGCAACAGGCCTCCATAAGGAACATATAATCTCTTCCCATAACCAGACCATCACCAGAGAAGTCTTAACAAAAAACACGGAAATCATTGATAGATACAGCGATAGCAGGCGGCTTGATATCTGCGAGGCACTACACATTAAGAAGTCAACACCAGCAATCAACAGCCAATTAATGCACAACTATATTCTACCCACTTCAAGACCAATATAGAAGCATCAAGAAATATGGGCCAATAGGCCCTTTGCAGATACTTCCATTCTTCCCTTTAACTTACAAAATATTATACCCATACCCATTGTTTCGTGTTCTGTCTTGTGTTGAAAGCTTGTTTTAGCCTCATCCAAAACTGTTGTAACATGTCACCTCATCCAAATGCAGGTATAAATTGAAGCTGTTTAAACTCTGTTTAGTTATAGTTGTGTGTGTGTAAACTAAAGTCTTTGAAAATGTAATAAGTTATTACGAAACGCGTTCAAGTGTAACATCAGACAAGAAATAAAAATGAATTTTGGAGAACTGATTTTTCAATTACCATCGACAGTGAAAAGAATCATAAGAAATATTGAGAAAATTCGTGTAAGAATTATTAATCTTACTTTTTCGGTCATATATATATTATTAACGCTTATGTCGACCGTGCTCTCAGCCACAGCTCAGGATGGAAGCAAGTCAATGAAGAACTCAGTAGGGTAAGGTATATATATATATATATATATATATATATATATATATATATATATATATATATATATATATATATATGTATATATGTATATATGTATATATATATACATATATATATAAATATATATATATATATATATATAAATACATATATATATATATATATATATATATATATATATATATATATATATATATATATATATATATATATATATATAGGGGGGGTAAAAATACTGGTGCAATTATAGGGACCCACAGCCTCAAAGAAGGGAACACAGAGCATTCAGGGAAAAACTTGCCATTTAACTCTGAATATGTAAGAGTGTTCGCTTCTCCTACCACCCCCCTTTTTCCTATGGTGTACACTTTATTATGCAAGGTTATACAGTTACATATCTGATTTTATACAAAAAATTAACATTAAGAGGACACAAAAAAAAGTTCGCTTCCTAGAGGCTGTAGATTTCCTCCAACTCGTCCGACGTCGGGCATGAACCGAGGATGCAGCGAGCATTCCCCCTCTGGATAGCGACACTGAGGCGCTGATTGAGAAAACTTGCTGCTCTAGGTTCTCTTGTGGTGTCAATGAGCTTGGAACCAAGATCCTTAAGAAACCTTCTTGCACTCTCTCCCCATGGGCTCAGACCCTATTGGAACGAAGTTGTACCGATGATCTAATTGCCTGTACTTGGCTGACTTGTCTCTTTCTCTGCGTGTCGCCGCGGCTCCTGCTGTGCCGGCAGAGAGGTTGATGTATGTGGTTGCCAGGGTGGATACACAGGTATAGTCCCATGCCAACTATCTGCCACCCTTCCACGGTCGCAGTGTGATTCCGTCTGGTCGGCCGGCCAAGCTAACAGAGTCACGGGTCAGTAGGTTGCGGGGCTCTCTCTCCACTGGAGACTGAGCAGAGGCAAGGCTTCTTTTAATGATGTCATTGACTTCGTCGTGTCTAGTGTGCCAACCACCAGATTTTCCACAGTGCAGGCCATGCAGTCCATATTCGTCAGCATCTGCCTCGCCGCAAATACACCTATGAACAGTGTGGATAGGGGCAGCAAGACGGAGAGCGACTGCAATACTGAGCTCCTGCGGATCAAGACGTGTGTGCCTGCCGCAGACATGGGGACCGCCAAAAGGAAGTCCTCTGCGTGGGAAGCCTGCACAGCTGTGAGGCGTGCACGATCACTGGGGGTTGTTGCTGCCTCCAGCAATGCTGTGGCTTCTTTGTCTACAATGGGGCTGTCCCAACTGGATTGTTTCTTGCCTTTCGGCATGGCTGGTCTGAGTGCTTGGTCTGCCATGGCACCCCATTTCGTGTCGCATTCCGTGTAGTGGGGGTCCTGTATCCCCGCTACATCACTCAGGGTGTCAGGTAGAATTTCTTTAACCAGGGCATCTGATGCTGAGGAGGAAGACAGGAAGGCTGGGACAGCAATTTGGGTAGCAGTGCGGACACCCAAGCCACAGAGCCTAACAGGAAGAGTGGCTTGTTTCCACTGGCATTCGTTGAAGGAGAGGTTAACAACTTTTTCCAGCATGGTCTTCAGTAAGAGGTCATACTCTTCAAGCTTTCGACTGTCGTAAGATGGGGCGCACCTCAGAAAATAGGTTAGCCTCGGAAGGGATAGACATTTGGTGAGGAGATAAAAAGCATCGTGGGCATCGATGTCACCTATTCTGTCTTCCATCCTCCTAAGGTCTGCGATTTTCTTGTCAAGGATCTCCTCAATGGCGTTAGACCCGAGGGGGGCTCCAAGGAGGGTGCTGTTCTCGGCCCTAATGACATAGGCTCCAGGCAAGGCAGACCTTATTCTAGCTACGATGTCTGGGTTGGAAGAGACTACTTCACACTTGGAAGGGTTCAGGACAAGACCCAGGCTTACTTCTTGCTCCCGTATTTTACTGATATCTGCCAAGAGATGGTCTACGGTGCCAGCTATAGTGCCATCATCCAAAAACCAGATGTTGAACTCGCTGGACAAGCTTTCGGTGATTTCTTTTAAGACTAAGCAGAAAAGAAGGGGAGCAAGAGGATCACTGTGCTGAACACCTTCACATGATCTGATTTCATGTTCACCAAAGAGCAGTTATGACTCACCACTGTAGCACAATAGTATGAATGGGTAGAGGGGCCGGAAATGGCGATGTACGGCACAAAGTACTGCATCTATTCTGACCATGTTGAAGGCATTCTTAAAGTCCAGTTTGAGCTGGGCCTTTTCATCAGAAATGTTGGTGATGTATGCTCGTGTTGCATGGGCAGCCGCTTCACAGCCTTAGGGGATTCCAAATCCTAGCTGGATTGGTTTCAGCAATTCAGTCGCTTGCTGGCTGACTACCCTCGTAGCAGCCTTGGCAATCAGGCGTCGAGAGTGTTCCCAACAGCGATTGGCCTGATTCCTTCCTCCTTCTTTTTGAGAGCACAGAGGGAGGTACCAAAAAAGAGAGGCCTGATGACCTCAGGTATCTCACCAGCCAGGCACATGTTGACGAACCTTGTGAGTTCCATAAGAAGATCTTGTGCAGCATCACCAACCGCAGGATTTAACATTTGCTTGATGTGTTGAGGTTTTAACCCTGTAAAGCCGCCTGCTGACCCAGGTGGAAAAGAAAGGGCTGCTTTGTAGACCTCAGATTCACCAACGATTAATGGGTCTGAAATGGTGTCGGCTGATGGTGGAACGATGTTGTCGCCTTGAGGGGCTCTGGGTGGGTGCTTGCTTTGCAGGGCCTGTGCTGTGGCTGAGTTTCGAGGAGCAATTTTCTCGTCACTGGTAAGGACTCTAATAGCACTTGCGGTATTTCCCTCTTCAATTTTCTTGGTGATTTGTGCTCTGATTTTGTACATTTCCGGTATGTTGTTGTTACCATTTCTGCGGAGGATGTGTTTTGCTCGGAGAGGCCGGCGAACTAGGTTGTCCCCCCTTGGGTATTCATTTATCGCCCTCAGGACCGAGGAAGCAAGTGATTTGTCCCTCCTTGGAGGGACGGTGAGGCATATATTGCCAAACAGAAGGACATAATGCCCCGCTTGAATGTTTTTGGGCATCATTGACCCTTTTCAGAAGATTACTGAGTTTGGCTGCTGCATTTGGGCGGGCTGCTTCTGGGATGTGTGGTAATGTTCTAGCAGACGTCGCTATGATCGCTTGGGTGAGGTTTTCAGATGAGATTAGGTTAATGGGAGTCTCTTCTCTAACTGTCAATGGCAACTGGCCATTGCTTCCCTTTGGAAGCTGGTGGGAACCATTGCATTTTACCTCGTTGACGGTGTGAAAGCGGATAACACCACCGTTGGAGTTTATGGCGGTGTTTTTGTTGCATACTTGGCAAAAACCTCTTTTAGGAGCAGTTGTAGGTACCTCAAGGCTTGTGGAGTCCTGCCCGACCGCTGGGACCCCTTCCATTTCAACTCCATATATATATATATATATATATATATATATATATATATATATATATATATATATATATATATATATATATATATATATATATATATGTACATATATATATATATATATATATATATATATATATATATATATATATATATATGTACATATATATATATATATATATATATATATATATATATATGTACATATATATATATATATATATATATATATATATATATATATATATATATATATATATATATATATATATATATATATATATATATTTATATATATATATATATATATATATATATATATATTTATATATATATATATATATATATATATATATTTATATATATATATATATATATATATATATATATATATATATATATATATATATATATATATATGTCGTACCTAGTAGCCAGAACCCACTTTTTGGCCTACTATGCAAGGCCTGATTTGTCTAATAAGCCAAGTTTTCATGAAATAATTATTTTTCGACTACCTAACCTACCTAACCTAACCTAACCTAACTTTTTCGGCTACCTAACCTAACCTAACCAATATAGATATGTTAGGTTAGGTTAGGTAGGGTTGGTTAGGTTCGGTCATATATCAACATTAATTTTAAATCCAATAAAATAAAATTGACCTCATACATAATGAAATGGGTAGCTTTATTATTTCATAAGAAAAAAATTTGAGAAAATATAATAATTCAGGAAAACTTGGCTTATTAGGCAAATCGGGCCTTGCATATTAGGCCAAAAAGTGCGTTCTGGCTATTAGGTACGACATATATATATATATATATATATATATATATATATATATATATATATATATATATATATATATATATATATATATATATATATATATATACCTAGTAGCCAGAACGCACTTCTCAGCCTACTATGCATGGCCCAATTTGCCTAATAAGCCAAGTTTTACTGAATTAATATATTTTCTTTAATATTTTTCTTATGAAATGATAAAGCTACCCATTTCATTATGTATGAGTTCAATTTTTTTTAGTGAAGTTAAAAAGAACGTAGATATATGACCGAACCTAACCAACCCTACCTAACCTAACCTAACCAATCTTTATAGCTTAGGTTAGGTAAGGTAGCCGAATAAGTTAGGTTAGGTAGTCGAAAAAAAATTAATTCATGAAAACATGACTTATTAGGCAAATCAGGCCTTGCATACCCAGCAAACACAAATCATCTAGAAAACGTTCGTCTATCGCTTCCCATAGTTGTGGTAATGATTTGCATTGAGAATGGTGCAGGAGAGCCTTTGAGAAACTTTTAATCAAAAAATCCAAACACAAAGGTTTTATAATAAATTGTTTTCCTACAACTATTTTGTTCCTAATGTATTACAAATAGTTTTTACATGTTTAAATATAAAATTTATGGTGTTTTTTGTAAAATTCATTAATAAATTGTGAATGATATTTATTGGCTCAGTGAAACGTTCAAAATCCATTTAGTTATAATATGATCAGAAAAATGTAGTTTTCCAAATTTTCTAAAAATCACTCTTTTTAACACAATTTGACTTCTTATGCATTCCACTAAACACTAATATCATGTTTAAATATATAATTTATGTATTATTCCCTAAGATAATTTATATAAATTATAAAAGTTGCTGGAAAGTGGTGTGAAAGAATCTGAAAACGTTTTGTTGTCTTATATTGGCGTGTTCTTATTAACTAGAGTAAGAGTGAGCGAGAGTGGGTAAGAGTGAGTAAGAGTGACTGAATAGTAAGAGTGACTGAAGGTGAGTGAGAGTGCCAGAGAGTGTGTAAGTGTGAGTAAGAGTGATTAAAAGTAAGAGTGAGTGAGAGTAAGAGTGAGTAAGAGTAATTGAGAGTAAGAGTGAGTAAGGGTGAGTATGAGAGTAAGAGTGATAGAGAGTGAGAGTAAGAGTGATTGAGAGTAAGAGTGATTGAGAATGAGAGTAAGAGTGATTGAGAGTTAGAGTGAGAGTAAGAGTGATTGAGAGTTAGAGTGAGAGTATGAGTGATTGAGAGTAAGAGTGATTGAGAGTAAGAGTGATTGGGAGTAGGAGTGAGAGTAAGAGTGATTGAGAGTAAGAGAGAGTAAGAGTCAGTAAGAGTAAGAATGAGAGTAAGAGTGATTGAGAGTAAGAGTGATTGGGAGTAGGAGTAAGAGTGAGAGTAAGAGTGAGTAAGAGTAAGAATGAGAGAAAGAGTGATTGAGAGTAAGAGTGATTGGGAGTAGGAGTGATTGGGAGTAAGAGTGAGAGTAAGAGTAACTGAGTGAGTGAGAGTAAGAGTGATTGAGAGTAAGAGTATGAGAGTAAGAGTGAGAGAGTGAGTATGAATGGGTAAGGGTGACTGAGAGTGAGTAAGAGTGACAGAGTAAGTGACTGAGAGTAAGAGTGAGTGTGAGTTTTCTATCGCATTTAGTAATGGGGACCATTCAGGCTTGTTCGTATTTGTGTTCCTCACGTGTGCCCCAAAGAATAAGGTGATTTGATAAAATGCTATGCCCAAGATTACCATCCGAGTGCCGGCAGGGAAGTGGTTCAAATAGCTTCGGCTATCACTTCCTTATGTCCGGTCGTGATGTTGACGTCAAGCGGATTAAGGTGTCCTGTAGATATCAGTTGCGTTGCTCCTGGGAGTATGGGTTCGAGTCACTTTATGGGGTGTGAATTTTCAGTCGCATATAGTCCTGAGGACCATTCAGGCTTGTTTGTATTTGTGTTCCTCACGTGTGCCCCAAAGAATGAGGCGATTTGAAAAAATGCTGTACCCAAGATTACCCTCCGAGTTTCAGCGGGGAAGTGGTTCAAATAGCTTCGGCTATCACTTCCTTATTTCCGGTCGTCATGGGCATGCGGATTAAGTCGTCCTGTAGATACCAGTTGTGTTGCTCCTGGGAGTATGGGTTCGAGTCACTTCTGGGGTGTGAGTTTTCAGTCCCATATAGGCCTGGGGACCATTCAGGCTTGTTTGCATTTGTGTTTCTCACGTGTGCCACAAAGAATAAGGTGATTTGATAAAATGCTATGCCCAAGATTACCATCCGAGTGCCGGCGGAGAAGTGGTTCAAATACCTTCGGCTATCACTACCTTATTCCCGGTCATCATGGTCAAGCAGATTAAGGTGTCCTGTTGATACCAGTTGCGTTGCTCCTGGGAGTATGGGTTCGAGTTGCTTGTGGGGTGGGAGTTTTCAGTCGCATATAGTCTTGGGGACAATTCCGGCTGGTTTGCATTTGTGTTCCTCTCGTGTGCCACAAAGAATGAGGTGATTTGATAAAATGCTATGCCCAAGATTACCATCCGAGTGCGGGCGCGGAAGTGGTTCAAATAGCTTCGGCTATCACTTCCTTATTTCCGGTCGTCATGGTCAAGCGGATTAAGGCGTCCTGTAGATACCAGTTGCGTTGCTCCTGGGAGTGTGGGTTCGAGTCACTTCTGCGGTGTGAGTTTTCTGTCGCTTATAGTCCTGGGGACCATTCAGGCTTGTTTGCATTTGTGTTCCTCACGTCTGCCCCAAAGAATAAGGTGATTTCATAAAATGCTATGCCCAAGATCACAATCCGAGTGCTGGCAGGGAAGTGGTTCAAATAGCTTCGGCTATCACTTCCTTATGTCCGGTCGCGATGGTCAAGCGGAAAAAGGCGTCCTGTAGATACCAGTTGCGTTGCTCCTGGGAGTGTGGGTTCGAGTCACTTCTGGGATGTGAATTTTCAGTCGCATATAGTCCTGGGGACCATTCAGGATTGTTCGCATTTGTGTTCCTCATGTGTGCCCCTAATACTAAGGTGATTTGATAAAATGCTATGCCCAAGATTACCATCAGAGTGCCGGCGGGGAAGTGGTTCAAATAGCTTCAGCTATCACTTCCTTATGTCCAGTCGTGAATAGCTCATTCGCATATAGTCCTGGGGACCATTCAGGCTTGTTCACATTTGTGTTCCTCAAGTGTGCCCCAAAGAATGAGTTGATTTCATAAAATGCTATGCCCAACATTACGATCCGAGTGCTGGCAAGGAAGTGGTTCAAATAGCTTCGGCTATCACTTCCTTATGTCTGGTCGTGATGTTGACATCAAGCGGATTAAGGTGTCCTGTAGATATAAGTTGCGTTGCTCCTGGGAGTATGGGTTCGAGTCACTTTATAGGGTGTGAATTTTCAGTCGCATATAGTCCTGAAGACCATTCAGGCTTGTTCGTATTTGTGTTCCTCACGTGTGCCCCAAAGAATAAGGTGATTTGATAAAATGCTATGCCCAAGATTACCATCCAAGTGCCGGCAGGGAAGTGGTTCATATAGCTTCGGCTATCACTTCCTTATTTCCGGTCGTCATGGTCAAGGGAATTAAGGCGTCCTATAGATACCAGGTGCTTTGCTCCTGGGAGTATGGGTTCGAGTCACTTGTGGGGTGTGAGTTTTCAGTCGCATATAGTCCTGGGGACCATTCAGGCTTGCTCGCATTTGTGTTCCTCGTGTTTGCCCCAAATACTGAGGTGATTTGATAAAATGCTATGCCCAAGATTACCATTGGAGTGCCATCGGGGAAGTGGTTCAAATAGCTTCGGCTATCACTTCCTTATGTCCGGTCGTGATGGTCAAGCGGATAAAGGCGTCCTGTAGATACCAGTTGCTTTGCTCTTGGGAGTATGGGCTCGAGTCACTTCTGGGGTGTGAGTTTTCAGTCGCATATAGTCCTAGGGACCATTCAGGCTTGTTCCCATTTGTGTTCCTCTCGTGTGCCACAAAGAATGAGGTGATTTGATAAAATCCTATGCCCAAGATAACCATCCAAGTGCGGGCGGGGAAGTGATTCAAGTAGCTTCAGCTATCACTTCCTTATTTCCGGTCGTCATGGTCAAGCGCATTAAGGCGTCATGTAGATACCAGTTGCGTTGCTCCTGGGAGTGTGGGGCGAGTCACTTCTAGGGTGTGAGTTTTCTGTTGCATATAGTCCTGGGGACCATTCAGGCTTGTTCGCATTTGTGTTCCTCACATGTGACCCAAAGAATAAGGTGATTTCATAAAATGCTATGCCCAAGATTACCATCCGAGTGCCGGCTGGGAAGTGGTTCATATAGCTTCGGCTATCACTTCCTTATGTCCGGTCATGATGGTCAAGCGGATAAAGGCGTCCTGTAGATACCAGTTGCTTTGCTCCTGGGAGTATGGGTTTGAGTCACTTCTGGGGTGTGAGTTTTCAGTCGCATATAGTCCTGGGGACCATTCAGGCTTGTTCGCATTTGTGTTCCTCATGTGTGCCCCAAATACTGAGGTGATTTGATAAAATGCTATGCCCAAGATTACCATCCGAGTGCCGGCGGGGAAGTGGTTCAAATAGGTTCAGCTATCACTTCCTTATGTCCAGATGTGAATAGCTCAGTCGCATATAGTCCTGGGGACCATTAAGGCTTGTTCGCATTTGTGTTCCTCACGTGTGCCCCAAAGAATGAGGTGATTTGATAAAATGCTATGCACAAGATTACCATCCGAGTGCTGGCGGAGAAGTGGTTCAAATAGCTTCGGCTATCAATTCCCTATGTCCGGTCGTGATGTTGACGTCAAGCGGAATAAGGTGTCCTGTAGATATCAGTTGCATTGCTCCTGGGAGTATGGGTTTGAGTCACTTCTGGGGTGTTAGTTTTCAGTCGCATATAGTCCTAGGGACCATTCAGGCTTGTTCGTATTTGTGTTCCTCACGTGTGTCCCAAAGAATGAGGTAATTTGATAAAATGCTATGCCCAAGATTACCACCCGAGTGCCGGCGGGGAAGTGGTTCAAATAACTTCGGCTATCACTTCCTTATTCCCGGTCATCATGGTCAAGCGGATTAAGGTGTCCTGTTGATACCAGTTGCGTTGCTCCTGGGAGTATGGGTTCGAGTTGCTTGTGGGGTGGGAGTTTTCAGTCGCATATAGTCCTGGGGACAATTCCGGCTTGTTTGCATTTGTGTTCCTCACGTGTGCCCCAAAGAATGATGTGATTTGATAAAAAGCTATGCCCAAGATTACCATCCGAGTGCCGGCGGGGAAGTGGTTCAAATAGCTTCGTTTATCACTTCCTTATGTCCAGTCGCAATGGTCAAGCGGATTAAGGCGTCCTGTAGATACCAGTTGTGTTGCTCCTGGGAGTGTGGGTTCGAGTCACTTCTGGGGTGTGAGTTTTCTGTCGCATATAGTCCTGGGGACCATTCAGGCTTGTTCGCATTTGTGTTCCTCTCGTGTGCCACAAAGAATGAGGTGATTTGATAAAATCCTATGCCCAAGATAACCATCCAAGTGCGGGCGGGGAAGTGATTCAAGTAGCTTCAGCTATCACTTCCTTATTTCCGGTCGTCATGGTCAAGCGCATTAAGGCGTCATGTAGATACCAGTTGCGTTGCTCCTGGGAGTGTGGGGCGAGTCACTTCTAGGGTGTGAGTTTTCTGTTGCATATAGTCCTGGGGACCATTCAGGCTTGTTCGCATTTGTGTTCCTCACGTGTGACCCAAAGAATAAGGTGATTTCATAAAATGCTATGCCCAAGATTACCATCCGAGTGCCGGCTGGGAAGTGGTTCATATAGCTTCGGCTATCACTTCCTTATGTCCGGTCATGATGGTCAAGCGGATAAAGGCGTCCTGTAGATACCAGTTGCTTTGCTCCTGGGAGTATGGGTTTGAGTCACTTCTGGGGTGTGAGTTTTCAGTCGCATATAGTCCTGGGGACCATTCAGGCTTTTTCCCATTTGTTTTCCTCACGTGTGCCCCAAAGAATAAGGTGATTTGATAAAATGCTATGCCCAAGATTACCATCTGAGTGCCGGCAGGGAAGTGGTTCATATAGCTTCGGCTATCACTTCCTTATTTCCGGTCGTCATGGTCAAGCAGATTAAAGCGTCCTGTACATACCAGGTGCGTTGCTCCTGTGAGTATGGGTTCGAGTCACTTGTGGGGTGTAAGTTTTCTGTCTTATATAGTCCTGGGGACCATTCAGGCTTGTTCGCATTTGTGTTCCTCACGTGTGCCCCAAAGAATGATGTGATTTGATAAAAAGCTATGCCCAAGATTACCATCCGAGTGCCGGCGGGGAAGTGGTTCAAATAGCTTCGTTTATCACTTCCTTATGTCCAGTCGCAATGGTCAAGCGGATTAAGGCGTCCTGTAGATACCAGTTGTGTTGCTCCTGGGAGTGTGGGTTCGAGTCACTTCTGGGGTGTGAGTTTTCTGTCGCATATAGTCCTGGGGACCATTCAGGCTTGTTCGCATTTGTGTTCCTCATGTGTGCCCCAAATACTGAGGAGATTTGATAAAATGCTATGCCCAAGATTACCATCCGAGTGCCGGCGGGGAAGTGGTTCAAATAGGTTCAGTTATCACTTCTTTATGTCCAGATGTGAATAGCTCAGTCGCATATAGTCCTGGGGACCATTAAGGCTTGTTCGCATTTGTGTTTCTCACGTATGCCCCAAAGAATGAGGTGATTTGATAAAATGCTATGCACAAGATTACCATCCGAGTGCTGGCGGAGAAGTGGTTCAAATAGCTTCGGCTATCAATTCCTTATGTCCGGTCGTGATGTTGACGTCAAGCGGAATAAGGTGTCCTGTAGATATCAGTTGCATTGCTCCTGGGAGTATGGGTTTGAGTCACTTCTGGGGTGTTAGTTTTCAGTCGCATATAGTCCTAGGGACCATTCAGGCTTGTTCGTATTTGTGTTCCTCACGTGTGCCCCAAAGAATGAGGTAATTTGATAAAATGCTATGCCCAAGATTACCACCCGAGTGCCGGCGGGGAAGTGGTTCAAATAACTTCGGCTATCACTTCCTTATTCCAGGTCATCATGGTCAAGCGGATTAAGGTGTCCTGTTGATACCAGTTGCGTTGCTCCTGGGAGTATGGGTTCGAGTTGCTTGTGGGGTGGGAGTTTTCAGTCGCATATAGTCCTGGGGACAATTCCGGCTTGTTTGCATTTGTGTTCCTCTCGTATGCCACAAAGAATGAGGTGATTTGATAAAATACTATGCCCAAGATTACCATCCGAGTGCGGGCGGGGAAGTGATTCAAGTAGCTTCGGCTATCACTTCCTTATTTCCGGTCGTCATGGTCAAGCGCATTAAGGCGTCCTGTAGATACCAGTTGCGTTGCTCCTGGGAGTGTGGGTTCGAGTCACTTCTAGGGTGTGAGTTTTCTGTCGCATATAGTCCTGGGGACCATTCAGGCTTTTTCGCATTTGTGGTCCTCACGTGTGCCCCAAAGAATAAGGTGATTTCATAAAATGCTATGCCCAAGATTACCATCTGAGTGCCGGCAGGGAAGTGGTTCATATAGCTTCGGCTATCACTTCCTTATTTCCGGTCGTCATGGTCAAGCAGATTAAAGCGTCCTGTACATACCAGGTGCGTTGCTCCTGTGAGTATGGGTTCGAGTCACTTGTGGGGTGTAAGTTTTCTGTCTTATATAGTCCTGGGGACCATTCAGGCTTGTTCGCATTTGTGTTCCTCACGTGTGCCCCAAAGAATGATGTGATTTGATAAAAAGCTATGCCCAAGATTACCATCCGAGTGCCGGCGGGGAAGTGGTTCAAATAGCTTCGTTTATCACTTCCTTATGTCCAGTCGCAATGGTCAAGCGGATTAAGGCATCCTGTAGATACCAGTTGTGTTGCTCCTGGGAGTGTGGGTTCGAGTCACTTCTGGGGTGTGAGTTTTCTGTCGCATATAGTCCTGGGGACCATTCAGGCTTGTTCGCATTTGTGTTCCTCATGTGTGCCCCAAATACTGAGGTGATTTGATAAAATGCTATGCCCAAGATTACCATCCGAGTGCCGGCAGGGAAGTGGTTAAAATTGCTTTGGCTATCACTTCCTTGTGTCCGGTCGTGATGGTCAAGCAGATTAAGGCGTCCTGTAGGTACCAGTTGCGTTACTCCTGGGAGTATGGGTTCGAGTCACTTCTGGGGTGTGGGTTTTCAGTCGCATATAGTCCTGGGGACAATTCAGGCTTGTTCGCATATATATATATATATATATATATATATATATATATATATATATATTATTAAATATGACCGAAAAAGTAAGATTAATAATTCTAACACGAATTTTCTCAATCTTTCGTACATTTCTTTTCACTGTTGGAGGTAAATAAAAAATCAATTCTCCAAAATTCATTTTTATTTCTAGTCTGACGTGACACGAGCGCGTTTCGTAAAACTTATTACATTTTCAAAGACTTTAGTTTACAAATACAAAACTGAATAGAACTTACGCATCTCCGATTTTATATCTACATTTGAGTGAGGTGGATGGGGTGAGGTGGCATTAATAGGGTATTAATTTCATCAACACAAGACAGAACAAGAGGTGGTATTAATAGGGTATTAATTTCATCAACACAAGACAGAACACAAACAATGTGTATTGAATAAAAGTGTTTGTAGAAAGCCTATTGGTCCATATTTCTTGATGCTTCTATATTGGAGCGGAGTCTTGAGGTGGGTAGAATATAGTTGTGCATTAATTGGCTGTTGATTGCTGGTGTTGACTTCTTGATGTGTAGTGCCTCGCAAACGTCAAGCCGCCTGCTATCGCTGTATCTATCGATGATTTCTGTGTTGTTTACTAGGATTTCTCTGGCGATGGTTTGGTTGTGGGAAGAGATTATATGTTCCTTAATGGAGCCCTGTTGCTTATGCATCGTTAAACGCCTAGAAAGAGATGTTGTTGTCTTGCCTATATACTGGGTTTTTCGGAGCTTACAGTCCCCAAGAGGGCATTTGAAGGCATAGACGACGTTAGTCTCTTTTAAAGCGTTCTGTTTTGTGTCTGGAGAGTTTCTCATGAGTAGGCTGGCCGTTTTTCTGGTTTTATAGTAAATCGTCAGTTGAATCCTCTGATTTTTTTCTGTAGGGATAACGTTTCTATTAACAATATCTTTCAGGACCCTTTCCTCCGTTTTATGAGCTGTGGAAAAGAAGTTCCTGTAAAATAGTCTAATAGGGGGTATAGGTGTTGTGTTAGTTGTCTCTTCAGAGGTTGCATGGCGTTTCACTGTCCTTCTTATGATGTCTTCGACGAAACCATTGGAGAAGCCGTTGTTGACTAGGACCTGCCTTACCCTACAAAGTTCTTCATCGACTTGCTTCCATTCTGAGCTGTGGCTGAGAGCACGGTCGACATATGCGTTAACAACACTCCTCTTGTACCTGTCTGGGCAGTCGCTGTTGGCATTTAGGCACATTCCTATGTTCGTTTCCTTAGTGTAGACTGCAGTGTGGAAACCTCCGCTCTTTTCCATGACTGTTACATCTAGAAAGGGCAGCTTCCCATCCTTTTCCATCTCGTAAGTGAAACGCAACACGGAACTCTGCTCAAACGCCTCCTTCAGCTCCTGCAGATGTCTGACATCAGGTACCTGTGTAAAAATGTCGTCAACATACCTGCAGTATATGGCCGGTTTCAAGTTCATGTCGACTAAGACTTTTTGCTCGATGGTACCCATGTAGAAGTTTGCAAACAGGACACCTAGGGGAGAACCCATGTCGACCCCATCTACTTGCTTATACATGTGCCCATCCGGGCTCAAGAAGGGTGCCTCTTTAGTACAAGCTTGGAGTAGTTTCCTCAGAATATTTTCTGGTATGTCAAGAGGAGTACAGGCTGGATCACGATACACTCTGTCGGCTATCATCCCGATTGTCTCGTCCACAGGTACGTTGGTAAACAGCGATTCTACGTCCAACGAGGCTCTTATCCCTGTGGCCCGTGTGCCCCGCAGTAAGTCAACAAATTCCTTTGGAGACTTCAGGCTGAAGGCGCAAGGAACATAAGGAGTCAGCAGGCCGTTGAGTCGCTTCGCCAGTCTGTACGTGGGTGTGGGTATCTGGCTAATGATTGGCCGAAGTGGGTTTCCAGGCTTGTGTGTCTTGACATTTCCATACGCATATCCAGGTTTATATTCCCCAATGATCTTTGGCAGGTGGAGTCCGGATTTCTTGGCGTTCACAGTTTCGATCAATTTGTTGACCTTTGCTTTTAATTCGGCTGTAGTGTCCTTCGTTACTCTTTGGAACTTAGTTTGGTCAGAGTGTATGATGTTCATTTTCGCCAGATATTCGTCTTTTTTAAGAATGACATATATTGGCGACTTGTCACCTCTCCTGACAACTATCTCCTTGTTCTCACGAAGGCTTTTAGCTGCCGCTTTGAGCTCGAGGGACAGTATGGTGCTTCTGTAATTGCCTCGATTCTTTCCTCCTTCTGCAATAAGTTCTGCTTGTAAGGTATCTTTGGTAGTGACCTTTTGTGTCTCGAGGTCGAATATGTCGTCCAACAGAATTTCCAACTCTACTTTCCGGGCCATCTTACTCGGTCTGGACATAACATGACAGTTTATGCCCAGATTTAGGAGAGTGACTTGGTCCTCAGTGAGGTTAATTCCTGCAAGGTTCAGGAAGCCATCTCTTGGTCGTGGAATTGCCATAGGTCCTCCATATAATGTTGTTAGTTTCTTGATAATCCTTGTTTCAGTGCTGAGGTGATGTTGGTCTGTGAGGATGTCGAGGTGTTGTTCAATGCGGGTACGGATACTTTCGTCGATGTTGCTATTTCTCCACTCGTTTGTAGCATGAAGTAGTTGCGTTTTGTTGTCTTTGATTTCATTCTCTGCCTTGTATATCTGATCACGAATCAGATCCTGGCGATATTTTATCGTGAAGGCTTGATTCCTTGCTGCTGGGTCGTGCGCTTTAATATTAGTATATTTTGGTAGCAGTCTTTCCTGTAGACATATATTATTATATATGACCGAAAAAGTAAGATTAATAATTCTAACACGAATTTTCTCAATCTTTCGTACATTTCTTTTCACTGTTGGAGGTAAATCAAAAATCAATTCTCCAAAATTCATTTTTATTTCTAGTCTGACGCGACACGAGCGCGTTTCGTAAAACTTATTACATTTTCAAAGACTTTAGTTTACAAATACACAACTGAATAGAACTTACGCATCTCCGATTTTATATCTACATTTGAGTAAGGTGGATGGGGTGAGGTGGCATTAATAGGGTATTAATTTCATCAACACAAGACAGAACAAGAGGTGGTATTAATAGGGTATTAATTTCATCAACACAAGACAGAACACGAAACAATGATGAAATTAATACCCTATTAATGCCACCTCACCCCATCCACCTCACTCAAATGTAGATATAAAATCGGAGATGCGTAAGTTCTATTCAGTTGTGTATTTGTAAACTAAAGTCTTTGAAAATGTAATAAGTTTTACGAAACGCGCTCGTGTCGCGTCAGACTAGAAATAAAAATGAATTTTGGAGAATTGATTTTTGATTTACCTCCAACAGTGAAAAGAAATGTACGAAAGATTGAGAAAATTCGTGTTAGAATTATTAATCTTACTTTTTCGGTCATATTTAATAATATATGTCTACAGGAAAGACTGCTAACAAAATATACTAATATTAAAGCACACGACCCAGCAGCAAGGAATCAAGCCTTCACGATAAAATATCGCCAGGATCTGATTCGTGATCAGATATACAAGGCAGAGAATGAAATCAAAGACAACAAAACGCAACTACTTCATGCTACAAACGAGTGGAGAAATAGCAACATCGACGAAAGTATTCGTACCCGCATTGAACAACACCTCGACATCCTCACAGACCAACATCACCTCAGCACTGAAACAAGGATTATCAAGAAACTAACAACATTATATGGAGGACCTATGGCAATTCCACGACCAAGAGATGGCTTCCTGAACCTTGCAGGAATTAACCTCACTGAGGACCAAGTCACTCTCCTAAATCTGGGCATAAACTGTCATGTTATGTCCAGACCGAGTAAGATGGCCCGGAAAGTAGAGTTGGAAATTCTGTTGGACGACATATTCGACCTCGAGACACAAAAGAAGGTCACTACCAAAGATACCTTACAAGCAGAACTTATTGCAGAAGGAGGAAAGAATCGAGGCAATTACAGAAGCACCATACTGTCCCTCGAGCTCAAAGCGGCAGCTAAAAGCCTTCGTGAGAACAAGGAGATAGTTGTCAGGAGAGGTGACAAGTCGCCAATATATGTCATTCTTAAAAAAGACGAATATCTGGCGAAAATGAACATCATACTCTCTGACCAAACTAAGTTCCAAAGAGTAACGAAGGACAGTACAGCCGAACTAAAAGCAAAGGTCAACAAACTGATCGAAACTGTGAACGCCAAGAAATCCGGACTCCACCTGCCAAAGATCATTGGGGAATATAAACCTGGATATGCGTATGGAAATGTCAAGACACACAAGCCTGGAAACCCACTTCGGCCAATCATTAGCCAGATACCCACACCCACGTACAGACTGGCGAAGCGACTCAACGGCCTGCTGACTCCTTATGTTCCTTGCGCCTTCAGCCTGAAGTTTCCAAAGGAATTTGTTGACTTACTGCGGGGCACACGGGCCACAGGGATAAGAGCCTCGTTGGACGTAGAATCGCTGTTTACCAACGTACCTGTGAACGAGACAATCGGGATGATAGCCGACAGAGTGTATCGTGATCCAGCCGGTACTCCTCTTGACATACCAGAAAATATTCTGAGGAAACTACTCCAAGCTTGTACTAAAGAGGCACCCTTCTTGAGCCCGGATGGGCACATGTATAAGCAAGTAGATGGGGTCGCCATGGGTTCTCCCCTAGGTGTCCTGTTTGCAAACTTCTACATGGGTACCATCGAGCAAAAAGTCTTAGTCGACATGAACTTGAAACCGGCCATATACTGCAGGTATGTTGACGACATTTTTACACAGGTACCTGATGTCAGACATCTGCAGGAGCTGAAGGAGGCATTTGAGCAGAGTTCCGTGTTGCGTTTCACTTACGAGATGGAAAAGGATGGGAAGCTGCCCTTTCTAGATGTAACAGTCATGGAAAAGAGCGGAGGTTTCCACACTGCAGTCTACACTAAGGAAACGAACATAGGAATGTGCCTAAATGCCAACAGCGACTGCCCAGACAGGTACAAGAGGAGTGTTGTTAACGCATATGTCGACCGTGCTCTCAGCCACAGCTCAGAATGGAAGCAAGTCGACGAAGAACTTTGTAGGGTAAGGCAGGTCCTAGTCAACAACGGCTTCTCCAATAGTTTCGTCGAAGACATCATAAGAAGGAAAGTGAAACGCCATGCAACCTCTGAAGAGACAACTAACACAACACCTATACCCCCTATTAGACTATTTTACAGGATCTTCTTTTCCACAGCTCATAAAACGGAGGAAAGGGTCCTGAAAGATATTGTTAATAGAAACGTTATCCCTACAGACAAAAATCAGAGGATACAACTGACGATTTACTATAAAACCAGAAAAACGGCCAGCCTGCTCATGAGAAACTCTCCAGACACAAAACAGAACGCTTTAAAAGAGACTAACGTCGTCTATGCCTTCAAATGCCCTCTTGGGGACTGTAAGCTCCAAAAAAAACAGTATATAGGCAAGACAACAACATCTCTTTCTAGGCGTTTAACGATGCATAAGCAACAGGGCTCCATTAAGGAACATGTAATCTCTTCCCACAACCAAACCATCGCCAGAGAAATCCTAGTAAACAACACAGAAATCATCGATAGATACAGCGATAGCAGGCGGCTTGACGTTTGCGAGGCACTACACATCAAGAAGTCAACACCAGCAATCAACAGCCAATTAATGCACAACTATATTCTACCCACCTCAAGACTCCGCTCCAATATAGAAGCATCAAGAAATATGGACCAATAGGCTTTCTACAAACACTTCTATTCAATACCCATTGTTTCGTGTTCTGTCTTGTGTTGATGAAATTAATACCCTATTAATACCACCTCTTGTTCTGTCTTGTGTTGATGAAATTAATACCCTATTAATGCCACCTCACCCCATCCACCTCACTCAAATGTAGATATAAAATCGGAGATGCGTAAGTTCTATTCAGTTGTGTATTTGTAAACTAAAGTCTTTGAAAATGTAACAAGTTTTACGAAACGCGCTCGTGTCGCGTCAGACTAGAAATAAAAATGAATTTTGGAGAATTGATTTTTAATTTACCTCCAACAGTGAAAAGAAATGTACGAAAGATTGAGAAAATTCGTGTTAGAATTATTAATCTTACTTTTTCGGTCATATTTAATAATATATGTCTACAGGAAAGACTGCTACCAAAATATACAAATATATATATATATATATATATATATATATATATATATATATATATATATATATATATATATATATATATATATATATATATATATATATATATATTAGCATATTTATGTTTAATATGCTAATATATATATTAGCATATTTTGGTAGCAATCTTTCTTGTAATCATATGTTGTTAAATATGACTCTTGTACCTCTCTGGGCAGTCACTGTTGGCATTGAGGCCCATTCCTATGTTTGTTTCCTTAGTGTAGACTGCAGTGTGGAAACCTCCGCTCCTTTCCATGATTGTTACATCTAGGAAGGATGGCTTCCCATCCTTCTCCATCTCGTAAGTGAAAAGGAACACAAAATTTCGCTCGAATGCCTCCTTCAGGCCAAACCTTGCTTATTCTAAGCAAGGTTTTCCCAAACACACTGTACGTTTAATTACCTATTATCAGTCTTTTATTTACAAAGCAACTAAATTATAAACCATGTACAAGATATAGAAGTCTTGTAGCCTAAATATTTAGTAATGTCATAATTATATGTTGCTTTATGTGATATTTGAGTTCAGGGAAGTACAGCAAAAAGTAATTACAACATGTATGTCAAGTCATTTATTGAGAAGATTTTCTGATATCTACAATACTACACAGCTTATGTCCATATAAATATTTAGAAAGTATAAAAAAATTGGGATAACAGTAAAATAATCATTGATCATATAGGTATTTGGCCTCTTTAAAAATAATAAACCATTAATTTTTAACAAATATGCAAATTAAAGATCAATGAGTATATTCATGATGAAACATTTAGTGTATATATGACTTATGAATATCAAATTAAAAGAAATGTTTATACATACAGTATATATTTATTATAAATATAATTATAATATATGTAGCTTTTAATTTTGTTTATAAAGTAAATGACTTAGCAAAACAATAATTATACACGTGAACCTCACTAAATTTGTAAGTAAAAAGGACCCAGCTGCTGAGTATCTGTTAACTTGACCTGATCTAAGCTCATACGCACGTTCACTGCCACTATTCTCACATGTAGTTGTATTGTTTCTTTCTTCTGAGATTGTACTTGCATTGTTCTAACGCCCTGACAGGAGTTGGGTATTATTTATATATATATAAGTATAAATTTGCTGGACTTCAACTTCACAGATTTGTTACCATTTCCGCTGATGTTTAATTTACCTGAACATGTTGTAAATGAAGAGGTAATAAAATAAATTAAAGGCCTTATCCAAAATAAAATATATATATTTAGATGTACATACTAGCGGGTTTCATTCAACTTATTCTTTGGTTTAATGATGGTTTGACTAGGTAGTTCACCGATACTTGAAAGCTTAAGTGTAAATGTGGTCGGGGTCTCGTTCCAGTTTAACCAAACCTCAAGAAAACTCTCTGAGGTGACCTCACTCGGTGAGTGTATTGAGCTGGTGTCATGATCATGGAGCCACTGAATTCCGATGAGGAAGATGGGGGATATTCGTTGGCTCTGTCGTGCTTGCCGAATCTGAGAAGGTTGCGATCATTGCCGAAATGCATTAAGTTCACGTCCATAGGATCCTCAGAAGACACGGCGATTATCCGTTCTTCAGGCTGGAACCCTCTGGCCCAAGACGAGGGACTGTAAGACGGCGTCTTCCTGAAGTCATTAAAGGTTTTACTGGCGGCTCTCTTCTTGCGCTGAGACGTTTGCTGTCCGGGTTCAGGGGACTGGATATCTCGTTCAGCACGGGTCGTGGGATGGAAAGAAGTAGAGAGGGAGGTGTGGTCTTGGGTTTTAGGCTCTTCATCGCAGCCAACAAGACACAAGGTGTTGCTTCGAGTATCAAGGGACCGACCAAATCGCAGGACGTTGTGACCACCACGGCCGAATCTTTAAGAGAAAAATCCAGTAATAACATGATACTGAAGTAAATGAAGAGAACTGTGTGAGAAACAAACATCACTGAGTCTATAAGAATGAATGACTCAGAAAGAACAGCAGTAGTTAATGAACAACAATCTGAATCTGATAAGCAATAGTCTGAAGCCGTTGCACCTTATTCTAAACCTGTTGTATACCATTCAGAAGCTTTTATAGTGTACATAACTTGTTATATACATTTCTTAAGCTATTGCACTTTGTTCTTAACGTGCTGTGAGGAGACATTGTCACTCTCATTGGGGGGCCGGTCGGCCGAGCGGACAGCACGTTGGACATGTTATCCTGTGGTCCTGGGTTCGATCCCAGGCACCAGCGAGAAACAATGGGCAGAGTTTCTTTCACCCTATGCCCCTGTTACCTAGCAGTAAAATAGGTACCTGGGTGTTAGCTGTCACGGGCTGCTTCCTGGGGGTGGAGGCCTGGTCGAGGACCGGGCCGCAGGGACACTAAAGCCCCGAAATCATCTCAAGATAACCTCAAGATATAACCTCCCACTTCTCGTCAATTGAAATTTAATTTGTAATTTCATCGATTGGCTTAAAACTGATCATCACATAACTATTTAGAGATAAATGAAAAATTATAACTTATTAACATAAACTGCTTATATGTTACTGAACTCTGACAGAGAGAAGGAAGATTTATTGAGGAAAATCTCTCTAGGTTCAAACATGTTTGTGTTAAAGTGGGTTTTATATTTTTCTAAAATGATTTGCAGAAAAAAAATTAATAATGAAGAGGATTTTTATAGTTGAAAACAGCTTCCTTGGACAATATTTTATGAAGCCAATGCAGAAAACTGCATATTGGACTTAGTTTTAGCTAAAAGGAAGACACAAGTTAATAATATAAAACTGTAATGCAACTATCTGTCTATACATCTATCTACATTACCTATATATCTATATATTTATTCATCTATCTACCTAGCTTCATATATATATATCCATCCATCTGTCCCCATCCCCTCCCTCCCTTCCTCTTCCATAATGTTCTGTGAACCCCTTCCACTTCCCACATTTTCCCCTGTATTCTCGCTCTTCCCCTTCTCTCAGACAATATATTAAAAACTGAAGCAACTCTTCAGAAAATATATTTTTTATAATGACATAAACTCTTGGGAAAGTACGACCAATATTTCATTTTGGATCATTCATCATGTCTCTCCGCCCCCCCCCCCCCCCCGGTCTCTTACTCCTCCACCACCATCACCTACCCGCTTCCCTGACTCCTCACTAACGTCCTCCGACTCATCCACCCCCATCCCCGCCTCCTCCACCCCCCTCTACTGACTCACCCACCACCTTCACCACCCCCCTCCCCCATCTCCTCCACCACCTTCATCACCCCCTCTGCCCAATTCTTCCCCTCTTCTGTTTTTCCCTTCCACCCCACATTTCCATTTCTCATTTATGTTTATCTTTATCCATCGCTCTCTGTTTACAATATTACTAATAGCTTATTAAGAGCAAGTGTCCGAATGTCTCTAATGATATTCAAACAGAATATAATATATCGCATTTTCGAATTTGTGTGTTGGCTTTCAATTTCCTAAGTTAAGGGGTAATTCAGAATTTAATTTACGTGTTTCTGAGGATTATGGCATTTTTTAAATTCTTGGAACTTTATGTAATTTTCCAAAAAGTCCATGATTAATCGTGAACGTTTCTTTGTGTTTTATTTCACAAAAATTTGCGAAGAAGTACTGTAGAGCAGCGCCAAAAATTGTCATTGGGGGTTCTAAATATGGTCCAGGCACAATGTTTCCTTTGATCAAATCAAATATAAAGACAAAAATGAGGGTGCTCAATCTCGGCATTGGGAACGTTCGAACTCTCCTGTACAAAACAATGGCAGACAGAACTGAAAGGCAAACTGCGTTGATTGCAAAGGAACTAACAGGTTACAATGTGGACATAGCAGCCCTCAGTGAAACACGCTTGGTTGACAAAGGTCATCCTATAGAACGTGGTTGTGGGTACACCTTTTTCTGGAGGGATAAATTAAGTATCCTTGAACGATGAGAAGCTGGTGTTGTATTTGCCATCAGATCCCACCTCGCCGAAAAACTTGTCAATATCCCAGAGGGCATCAACGACCTCCTAATTACACTCTAGCTCCCATTTGGAAGCATGAAGACTGCAACGCTAACCAGCGCGTATGCCCCAACCATGACCAACTCATGTGACATAGGAAAGGTTCTATGAGGATCTCAACATCCTCGTTGCAGCAGTCCCAAATTCAGATAATCATATTATCCTTAACTTCAACGCCAGAGAAGGGACAAACTTCCAGGACTGGGAAGGGATCATTGGAAGACATGACACTGGCAACTACAACAGCAGCGGCCTTCTGCTGCTCACGGTGTGTACTACGCCCGACCTCATCGTCACCAACACACAAGCCACCATGAATGCACCCTCCCTTAGGTAATGACATCTGATTGACTATGTCATCACTAGGAAGAAAGACCGCCAGGACGTGAGTGACTAAGGCCATGTTTGGTGCCGACTGCTGGACTGACCATTGCTTCAACTTGTCCAAGTGCAAACTTCGCATCCTGCCATGAGAAGACCACAAGGTCAGAATACTCTAAGGAAAGTCAGTGACTCCAAGTTGTAGAGCAGCAAGTTGCTGAAGGATTCTCCAACAACCAAGAAGGGAGGATCCTAGACAAATCCAACAACAGCGAGAATAGCATGAAGGTGAGATGGGCAGCCTTCAGAGAGGCAGTCTACTCTATTTGCTTTGAGAACCTCGGGCCAGCAACCCACAGAAAGCAGGACTGGTTCGATGAAAACAATTAGGACAAACAGGTATTGTTGTAAAAAATCATCACCTGTTCCGTGCACACCAGAAAGACCGAACATAGCAAGAGAAGACAGATACCTTTGCCAATGCACGAAGAACTGTGCAAGGGTAACTCAGTGAGATGCAGGATGCAAGACTTAGCCAGAATGCCGATGAAATCCAAGGTTACACGGACACTCACGACACCAAGCGTTTTTATGACACTCAGAATGCTATATATGGGCCACAATCCTCTGACTCTGCAACTACGGGCTCACCATAACCCGTGCTACTTGGAACTTTTTGTTCTAAGTAGCGAATCTTAAACAACAACAACAACATCTGGCTCTGCTTCCGTCCTCAGTGCAGATGGGACTCAAATGCTGACAAAGAAGAAGTAGATCTTGGACAAATGAGTTGAGCACTTTGATAAGGTTCTTAACTGCCTTGCCGTAATCAACAATGAGGCCATTGCTCGTCTACCTCAAGTGGAGGTCAACCAGAACCTTGATAAACCTCCCATAGTAGAAGTCAGGAAGGCCATCAAGCAGCTTTCCTTTGGTAATCCGCCAGGATCAGATGCAATCCCTGCTAAAGTATACAAAACAAGAGGTCCAGCCACGATGCTAAAATTTAAAATGCTCTTCCAGTCCATATGAGATGAAGTGAAGGTTCCACAACAATTAAAAGATCCCAACATAATTCACATCTACAAGAGGAAAATTAACCGCCAGTCTTGCGACAAACACTGGGACACTTCACTCCTGTCCATCCCCGCTAAGATCCTGGCTCCTATCTTGCTCAACTGCCTCCTTCAACACTTTGAGCAAGATTTCCTCCCAGAAACCCAATGTGGCTTCTGCACAGAACACGAAACTGTTTGGCAAAAAACGATTTGCTGCACTCCAGCTTCAAGAAAAAATTTCAAGAGCAACATAGCCACCTCTTCGTGTCTTTCGTCGACCTGACCAAGGCCTTTTATATGCTGAACAAAGCTTGCCTGTGGAAGGTAATGGAAAAGTCTGGCTGTCCCCACAAATTCACTGCGATTGTCCGGCAGTTCCACGATGGCATAATGGCGAAAGTACTGGACGATGGAGACGATTCAAAAGCCATCATACTGACGAACGGTTTGAAGCAGGGCTGTGTTGTCGCCCCCAACTCACTTCAGCATGGTATTCTCGGCCATGCTCACGTCTTCTGTGATTGCCAGGATGGAATACCCATCAGATACAGGACTGAGGGTGGGCTGTTCAACCTCAGGTGCCTACTGGCAGTTACAAAGGTACAGGAAACTGTCATAAGAGGCTTCTTGCTCACTGATGAATGCACCCTTAACGCCAGCACAGAGAAAATGATGCAGCATGAAATGTACTGCTTCTCAGAAGCCTGCGACAACTTTGGTCTCGTTATCTGCTCCAAAAAGACAGGGATATCATGTGCAAACCTGCACCTGGAATACCCTACAAGGAACTGTCATGTTCACAGAAAATGGTACCATCCGTTTTCTATGTGCGGCGGCTGAGACGCCAGAGAGAGAGGAAGGTAAACAATAGAGCGTACAGGACGCCAGCCAAGCTTGGTAGCTACTAGCCATGTAATCATATTAAGTATTAAAGTCAGTAACCAAGTCATGACTTTACATCAACCCTACAACCAAGACTTCCTCAGTAACACACAAACACCACATTGGCGACGAGGATGGGATGTGAACGCAGGTATTTGTTCAGTTTCAAACACAAGGGAGAAGCATGCTGCCTGGAGGAGGAAGAGAAGCTGTGAGCGCCATACCCGATGCTGTATGCTAACCGATGCTGTGTGCTAACCAATGCTGTGTGCTAAACGATGCTGTGTGCTAACCAATGCTGTGTGCTACCCAAGCTGTGTGCTACCCAAGCTGTGCTGAAGAAACTGTGTACTGAGGAATCTGCCGACGTTGTGTACGAAACGACGCTTTGATGTGTACAAAACCTGATGTTTTGGTTACGAAACGACGCTTCGTGCTACAAAATTCATCACACTGAACTGACTGCTGTACCAACTGCTGCACCAACTGCTGTACCAACTGCTGTACCAACTGCTGCTGTACCAACTGCTGTACCAACTGCTGCTGTACCAACTGCTGTGCCAACTGCTGTGCTGCTGCTGTGAGTAGGAACAACACATGTACACAAGGGCTAGGTAAGAAGTCAGTTGCTGCTATATTGTGCACTGTTGTGAACTTTTGCATTAAAATGCTTGTGTGCTTTGCAAAATTAAAGTAATTACAGTGAATTCTTGACTAACATATACAGTGCAGTAAGTGTTTAATATTCTGAGGAACATTTAAGTGATAAGTTTACATTTATTCAGTAAAAAATGGCAAATATACCTCAGTTTCCTGCATTTGATCCTGACTGTGACCAGACAAACCTGTCACAGAGGTGGGTCAAATGGCTTAAAAAGTTTGAAAATTTGTTGATTGTTTCTGACATCAAAAGTGCTGAAAGAAAGCGTGCCTTTCTACTTCATTATGCAGGTGATAGAGTTTGTGACATCTTTGACACACTGAAAGACACTGGTGGTGCCAAAGATTATGACACTGCCAAAGCCAAACTAACAGAGCATTTCAAACCAAGGCAAAATACTGCAATGGAAATTATGCATTTCAGGAGAGCAAAACAACTCTCTAATGAAACTGTGGATCAATACCACACACGTCTGCAGGGTTTAGCAGCCCATTGTGAGTTTGCTGATGTTGACAAAGAAATCAAACAGCAAATAATTGAAACATGCACATCTACACGTCTCCGTCGAAGAGCTCTAGAACTTGTTGATGATGAAAGTTCTCTTACCAAGATACTGGATATGGCTCGTCGAATGGAAGATGCTGCACGTGATGCTCGTGTCATGGAGTGCAGTGCCAATAACGGTTCTGCCACTGTTACTAACAGTGATGAGGTATGTAAGGTTCAGGGAGGACATCGTAATCAAAGAAGATATCATGGCAAACCTAACAGTAAATTTAGCCGAGAACCACGTCACAACTGGGGTCAAGGAACAAGGCTCAAGCAGTCACAACGACCCACATCAGAGGGTGTCAACAATAAATGTTACAATTGTGGAGGAGACTACCCACACCAAGATAATGTTTGTCCTGCTCAAGGTAAGAAGTGCTATGAGTGTGGAAAACTAGGTCATTTTGGTGCTATGTGTCGTTCCGCACTAAAGAAACCACAGTCAATGAATAAAAGCACTGTACGAGGATCAGGTCATAGGGGTCGAGGTGGTAAACACAATATTGCACCTCATATCCAGAATGTTAATAATATACAAGACAACATTTCATTACAACCAGTCTCAGATGACAGTGAATGTGATTATACTTATGGAGTACAAGCAATCACAGAATGGAATGATCTTCCAAACAACCCAGAGACATGTGTATACATTGCTGGTATTTGTCTCAAAGTTCTCATTGACACTGGATCAAACATTGACACCATTGCTGAGTGCCACTATGAAAAATTTAAAAAACAGTTCCCAAAGCTTGAGAACTATAATGGCAAAGCCACTGCCTATGCTTCAAAGGTAGCCTTGCCAGTGATTGGAACTTTCACTGCAGAGATTAAGTCAAAGAATGCAATGCTCATTACTACATTCCATGTTGTTAGGAATGCAAAGGAGTCTTTACTCAGTTACAAGACTTCAACCAAATTGGGGCTACTTCAGCTTTCTAATGCTGTAGCAGTGGAATCTGCAAACAATGTTGATGCTATTGTTGCTGAATTTTCTGATCGATTTAAATCCATAGGTTGTTATACTGATAGCAAAGTACATCTGCATATCAACCCAGATGTAATTCCAGTTGCCCAACCACATCGCCGACAACCATTCCATACTCGCAAGAAAGTCGATGCCGAACTGGATAGGCTGATGGAACTAGATATCATTGAACCAGTAACAGGCCCAACACCATGGGTAAGCCCAATTGTCACTCCACCAAAGCCGAAGAATCCAGATGAGATACGCATTTGTGTGGACATGCGTGTTCCCAACAAGGCAATAATGCGTGAACGCCATCCTACACCGACTGTAGATGATATGATCTACCGCTTGAATGGTGCAACTGTATTCAGCAAGTTAGATTTAAACAAGGGCTATCATCAGCTTGAACTTGATGAGGAGAGTCGATTCATCACAACGTTTACGACACATCGAGGTCTGTATAGGTACAAGCGCCTGAGTTTTGGTATTAACAGTGCTGCCGAGGTATTCCAGCACATCATCAGCCAGGTATTGCAAGACATACCTAATGCTGACAACATGTCTGATGACATCATTGTTTATGGCCGTACCCAAGCTGAACACGACAAAGCACTTCGTGCAACATTGCAACGCTTACGAGAAAAGAATTTGACGCTAAGCCGAGCAAAGTGTGAGTTCAATCAACATAAAATTGAATTCTTTGGACATGTACTTAGTGACAAAGGTCTGTCTCCAGATCCTAAGAAAGTTGCAGATATCAAGAACGCTGCACCTCCTTCAACGTCCACTGAAGTACATAGTTTTCTGGGAATGGCAAACTACTGTTCTCGCTTCATTCCAGATTTTGCTACCATTACAAAGCCTCTACGTGAGCTCCTGAAGAAAAATGCATCATGGTACTGGAGCGAGATCGAGCAAAATGCATTTGATGCTGTGAAAGATGCACTAGTAGAGAATGCGACTGCTGCATACTTTGATCCATCAATAGACACTGAGTTAACGGTGGATGCTAGTCCTGTTGGTTTAGGTGCTGTTTTAGCCCAACACAAACCTGGTCAACCAGATTCCAGAGTAGTAATTGCCTACGCCAGCCGTTCTCTCACAGATGTTGAGCAACGATACAGTCAGACAGAGAAGGAAGCTCTTGCTCTTGTATGGGGCTGTGAACACTTCAATGTGTATCTGCTTGGTGCACCCTTCACCACGATAGCCACTGACCACAAACCGTTGGAGACCATCTTCAATAATCCAAAGTCCAAACCACCAGCTCGCATTGAGAGATGGGCTCTTCGTCTGCAACCATACAACTTTACGGTGAAATACAAGCCGGGTGCAGGCAATCCCGCTGATTACATCAGTCGACATCCTGCAAACAGTTTCACCATCACCAAGCATCAGCAAGTTGCCGAGGAATATGTACACTCTGTAACCTGTGATGCAGTCCCTAAGGCTCTTACTCTTGATGAAATCCGTACTGCAACCCTAGAGGACCCAACTCTGCAAGCAACAGTGGATGCATTGACTAAGAAAAAGTTTCCACGCATCCCACCCTCAGGAGTTGACCAAGATGCATTCAAAGCACTTGAACGCATCCAGACAGAATTAAGTGTTACGCAACAACGCGACACTGTGCTGCGAGGTACTCGTATCGTGATTCCAGCTGTTCTCCAGCAACGTGCTCTGAAGCTTGCACATCAAGGACACCAAGGTCTTGTTAGGACGAAACAGCTGCTACGAGAAAAGGTGTGGTTTCCTGGCATTGATCGTCAAGCAAAGGATATGCATGATGCCTGTGTCCCTTGCCAAGCTGCAGTGGATACTTCAAGACCAACACCTCTACAACCTTCACCACTACCTGCTGCACCATGGACGGAAGTATCGATGGACTTCTGCGGACCACTACCAACTGGAGAGTACTTGATGGTAGTCATTGATGATCACTCACGTTATCCAGAAGTAGAAATCATCAATTCCACATCTGCAAAGGCCGTCATCCCGAAACTCGACAAGATCTTTTCAAACTTTGGCATTCCTGAAGTTGTCAAGACAGACAATGGACCGCCATTCAATGGACAAGACTTCGTCAACTTTTCTGAGCATATTGGATTCAAACACCGCCGTGTGATGCCACTACATCCTCAAGCAAATGGAGAAGTTGAGAGATTCATGCAACCTCTCATGAAAGCGGTACGCTGTGCTCATGCCGAAGGACGATCCTGGAAACAAGCTATGTATGCTTTTCTCAGGAACTACCGTGCAACACCGCATGGAACACTGGGCAAGTCACCTGGTGAACTTTTATTTGGACGTCCTATGAGAATCGCACTACCCGTCATGCCAGCCGAGGTAACGGATAAACGTCTCGCTCAGAAGGATGCACTAGCCAAGGGCAAAATGAAAATTGCTCATGATCAACGTGCAAAGGAACAGTTCATAAAGGTTGGAGACACTGTTCTCGTTAAAAAGAAAAAAGAGGGAAAGTTAGATATGCCGTATGATACAAAACCATATAAAGTGATTAGTGTAAAAGGAACTATGGTAACAGCTAGTAATAGAGATCATAGTATAACACGTAATATGGCTTATTTCAAAGTGATTCCAACTAGTGTAGAAAATGATGAAGTGCAAAGTCGTGCAAAAGAAAAAGAAAAAAATAGTTATAACCCGACAAACAATTCATCAAGGGATGTTATTGCATTTAAGGACTCTCGTCCTAAACGTCATGTTAAACGCCCTACACGATTTGATGATTAATTGTGTTCCTATGTAATGAAAAGAATTTACTTATTGTGCTAAACTAAATTTAATATTGTTTGAATAATGCAGATATCTCATTCAATATTTTGTAACTTTGTATTACAGTTTCTTTCATGTTTGTTTAACATTGCATAGGTATTTTTAACATTGAAATCCTTTGTGGAAAAGATTAAGTTGTTTAAATTCTTTGTGTGCTTAATTAATGTTAAATGTATGCAATATCTCTTGATATGTTAATAACTTACTTTGTGTCAATAACTTTGCTTTGTGCTACAAGCATGGTAGACATCCTGTATTCATTCTTTTTAAAGAAAAGGAGGGATGTCATGTTCACAGAAAATGGTACCATCCGTTTTCTATGTGCGGCGGCTGAGACGCCAGAGAGAGAGGAAGGTAAACAATAGAGCGTACAGGACGCCAGCCAAGCTTGGTAGCTACTAGCCATGTAATCATATTAAGTATTAAAGTCAGTAACCAAGTCATGACTTTACATCAACCCTACAGCCAAGACTTCCTCAGTAACACACAAACACCACAGGAACCTCACATCACATTCATGTGGCAGAACTGGCAGGCAATTAACAACTTTACCTATCTTGGCGCCATACTCTGAAAAGGGTGAATATAGATGCAGAAGTCAACAACAAGATCGCTAAAGTCAGCGCTGCTTTTGGAAGATTCCGTGACAATATCTGGGAGTGGAGTTGACCTTCGCATCTCAGCCTTACCACCAAACTGAAGGTCTACTGTGCCATGGTACTCATCACCCTTCTCGACGACAGCGAGACCTGGACTATCAACGACAGACTCGCCAAAGAGCTCAATCACTTTCACTTGATCTGTTTCCGCAGACTCCTTCACATTAGGTGGCAGGAGAAAAACCCAGACACGAAGGTCCTGGAAGAGGTCGGTATTCCCAGCGTCTACACACTCCTACAAAAAAAGAAGTATAGATGGGCAGACCAAGTTGCCAAAAAGCCTGACAGCCTATTACCAAAACAGCTGCTGTACGAAAAACAATGCCAGGGCAAACATTCACTTAGCAGGAAAAATAAACAATTCATGGACTGCCTCAAGCTGACGATCAGAGATAAAGACACCACCCCAAATACTTGAGAGTTGTTATCTCAGGCCCATCCAACTTGCAAAAGCATAGACAACACAGGTGCCTGTGCTGGCAGAGACAATGGGGAAATGCGCCGCAGCAAAGCTGCAACCACCTCCACTTCAGCAATAGCACCCACCCACATATGTCCTATGTGTGGGCGACCCTTCCGGACCCAGATTGGTCTCATCCATCACCAGCTGACATACAGCCACCGACCTTCGACCTGATATATTGAAGTCATGGTCATCTTAGACCCCGAAGGTGAGCTTCTCAAGGTCAGGGCACATGTTCAGTTAGGGGGGGGGGGCAGAAGAAACGACTCAAGGACTTCCTCAAAGTTATCCTCAAAGATCTGATCATCAATCCCAGCACTTTGGACCCACCAAGTATTTAAATACTTTTTATTTAAATAGCTAACTATGACAATTTCTTTCCAATTAAATTATTATTTAATGTTCCCATGATCCATTTTAATAATTTTTAATAAATTTGTATTAGTGTTTCATATTATTCAATATTGTATTTCATACTCACCTTTTGCTGTTTCTCAATGACTTATTCCCTGAACTGAGTAGCAAATGTTTAGTTAACTCTACGGCCCAAGCTTTGATCTGTGCTGCTTAATATTTCCAGTCCTCGGCCTCTTCTGTATATACTTCCAATCCAACCAATAGTTATCCCATTCCCTCACCATATTCTCTAGTTTTATCTCTCGACACATATTCTTACTGCCCATCTCACCTCATAAAGTTCTTATCACTGAAGCCTCTCCTGGAGACATCCTTAGCAAAGGGGTGATAATCTTCAGCACCGTCCACCCAGCCCTGCCTGCCTGGATTGAGGTATTTGAGCACTCCTTTCTCTGGCAAACCTTCAGATTCCTCTCTGTTGTTGATGAAACTGAAGTCGTGAGATGGCGGGCTAAGGGCGGCTGCGACAGGTGGCACTGGGGAAGCGAGGGCGGAATAGTGGTAGCAACACCAGGTAGAGATCACAAGTAACACCGAGGATGCTTGAAGCATGAAGCACGACCTGGCGATCAAAAACATTACCTTTTCACTGTGTGTTTTTAGCTCATGGGAGAATAGTTATGTACAGTTAATTAACGAAAATTGGGAGATAAGAAAGGTTATTGGGGGGTAATGCTAACATAAGAGCGAAAATAAGAGGGGGCAGTGTTAACATAGGAGGGAGGGAGTGTTTACATAAGAGAAAGGCATTGCTAAAATAAGAGGGAGTCAGTGCTAACATTAGAGAAAGGCAGTGCTAATATAAGGGGAAAGGCAGTGCTAACATTAGGGAAAGGCAATGCTAATATAAGGGGAAAGGCAGTTCTAACATTAGAAAAAGATAGTGCTAACATTAGAGAAAGGTAGTGCTAACATTAGAGAAAAGCAGTGCTAACATAAAAGGTAGGCAGTGTTTATATTAGAGAAAGACAGTGCTAAAATAAGAGGGAGGCAGTGTTAACATAAGAGGGAGGCAGATTTTACATAAGAGAAAGGCAGTGCTAATATCTGTGAGAGGCAGTTACAGATTATGTAAAAATATTATTATATGAATTGGATTTTGTTTATAAATATCACACTATTGACTTTTTGAATGTGTGTGTTGGTTATTATTATTATTATTATTATTAAATAAATGTGAAATGCTACTGTCATTAGATAGTACGAGAAATTGCTAGGATCAGAGGAAATATTTGCCAGGGAGCTTAAAGAATGTAAAGAAGCACTTAGTGAGCCCTTTTGTTGCATAGTTGATATGTCAACAGAGTCAATTAAATGTGGAGCCGTTTTTTTCAGAAGAGACACACACGTCATTTATCTCGAACAATTGTCCCATTGACTACCCATCATTTGTAAGAAAACTCCTTGAATCAGAATTCACAAAAGTCGTTTGTTTACATTTTGAACAACATATTATTAAAATCTCAACAGCTGGAAGTTTCGAAATCTCAAGGCAAAAGGGATTCATAAATATTAAAGACCTTAAATCAGAAATTAAATGCATTCTTGTACAGAATACGGAAAATTAAATACTTGGATTAGTTGTTGTTGTTAAAAATTTGCTACCTGGAATAAAGTTCCAAGTAGCACGGGCTATGGTGAGCCCGTGACTTGGATTTATTTCTTGAAGTGTTAGAAAAAAAGATATTAAATATATCTTTATCTTGCCCTTCTTAGGCAAGATTTAGTTTATGCAGTTTAGTTGGAATGTACTTGAACTTGTAAGCGAATTCAGAGAATAATGACATATTCCCATTAATTAGAAACCCTTCTAGTTCAAGAGGCTGAACTGGACGGTATCTTTGTCCTTAAGAAGAGAGATTAAAAGGCTTAGTTTACATTCTTTGCAGAGACGAGACTGTGTGTGATTTGAGATTTTTGGCCCATAATGGAACTCACAATGCATTATTATTTATAATAACTTTTGGTAAAATTTGGGGGTAATAAGGGGGACCAAACTATCTTCTCTGGTGTCCATAGAGGAGCGTAATACTGACTCACTCGTGATGAGCTAAAAGTACCTCAACCAGAACTTCTTTCATCCCCTCATAGCAACACTATCATGCCATCTTTCCTATAGTCTCACCTGCTCTTGCACTACACGATCGTTTCCAGTTGATCATGCATGGAACAGGGAAAATCTGTTTCACGCATACTCTGACCTCTACCCATTAACTACAGCTTCATCACGCCTCCCCATTCATGCATTCCCTAGTCCCTACATCCTGCCTCCTACAAACTAACATTAGATGTTAAGAGTCTCTGCACTCTTCTCACTTATGCCACCAGGCTGTGACTCGTACGTCAGGCTGCGAGCAGCCGCGTCCAACAGCCTGGTTGATCAGTCCGGCAACCAGGAGGCCTGGTCGACGACCGGGCCGCGGGGACGCTAAGCCCCGGAAGCACCTCAAGGTAACCTCTAGGTAGGTATGCCTCAGCAACAATGCATTTCTAACCCATTTCCGAACCCAAACCAAAGTTTTATCCTACTCGTCCGCTTCTCATTAGGTCTCCATTAGTGAGATGTAATTTAATATTATGCTGATGAGTTGAGGAAAAGAGGAATAGAAAAAAGCCTAAATGTCTTAGCATTGAGGGGAAACAAAAGTCACCAAAGTTGTAAAGTATGCAGTGCTTCCCAGGGGTACCATGAGGAAATGGTACTTGAAAAGATTTACGGTACCTGACAATACAGATTACAATAGAAAACAAGAATCTTGTGCTTATATTCATATAGATTACATTTAATATTAATATACAGTACATGTCATATTCGTAAACAGTACATATCATATTCATAAACAGTACACTTCATATTAATATACAGTACATTTCATATTCATATTCATATTTCACACCTGTTCACTCAGCAACAACCACAATGATTTGCATCAACTACTGACAAACAGAACTTTTAAATCTATCTAATTTTAGGTTACACTGACCATAACGATAAAAATTACGGGTTATGATATTGTTAAACTTACACTTATTTAAAGAAATCTGAAGTTTTGTGTAAATTAACACTTACTAAATGTTTACCTGATTGATAGGGTTCTGGGAGTTCTTCTACTCCCCAAGCCCGGCCCGAGGCCAGGCTTGTTAAGTACAATCATTTATGAATACAAGATTTTATATTGTTTTGTTATTTAAAATGTCACTAATGGTCTTGTGTGTACTTTCACGTGTGTCTCCAAGACCATATACCACATTATTGTCAAATAACCTGTCCATTTCTGTGTAGTATATTCTCTTAAAATTTTACAGTGTTATTCATGTCTCTATATTTTCCTGTTTTACAATGATGAGGAATAATTCCTATTGTTTTTGCTAGTAACTCATACCTGTCATATCCGAGACTAAGCCTTGTATCTTACATCAGGACATCCAACACCCATATTTTGTGTTTGACTAGATATGGACTCCACACTGGTGGGCATAGCACTGCCCAGACCTATATTGTTCTATAATCATTAAAAAGAGATTTTCCAAATCTCCGATTTGAAAACCCAAATGACCGTCCTCCTTGTGCCCAACACTTCGTTGCATTACTTTCTAATTACTTAACATAAACTTAAGTAGCATCTCAATGTGGGTGGTTGTGTGTGTATGTGTTTGTCACATACACACCTTCCTCATCTCCACCCTCCCAGTACACACACATAAACACATGTCATATCCACTCACTGTGCACACACACATTCCCCGATTCCACTCTTCCTGCACTCACACTCACACACAGTTGAGAGGCGGGCCGAAAGAGCAAGGCTCAACCTTCAGGTGAAAATACACACACACGCCAAACTGCTATTTACTCACCCGCGAGGCCCCCCCCCCCCCGCCCTCTGGTGTTAGTGTGTTTGTGTGAGTGTGTGTGTGTGTGTGTGTGTGTACTCACCTAATTGTGCTTGCGGGGGGGGGGGGGTTGAGCTTTGGCTCTTTGGTCCCGCCTCTCAGCTGTCAATCAAGTGGTGTAGAGATTCCTGAGCCTACTGGGCTCCATCATATCTACATTTGAAACTGTGTATGGAGTCAGCCTCCACCACATCTCTGCCTAATGCATTCCATTTACTAATTACTCTGATACTGAAAAAGTTCTATCTAATGTTTCTGAGGCTCATCTGGGTACTGAGTTTCCACCTGTGTCCCCTTGTTCGTGTTCCACCCGTGCTAAAGAGTTTGTCTTTGTCCACCCTGTCACCTTTTTCCACCTTTGTCCACCTTTGTCCACCTTGTCTTTTGTATGTACATACCTAATCGTGCAGGCGGGGGTTGAGCTCTGGCTCTTTGGTCCCTCCTCTCAACTGCCAATCAACTATGTTGCGGTGTGTGTACTCACCTATTTGTGCTTGCGGGGAATGAGCTTTGGCTCTTTGGTTCTGCCTCTCAACCATCAATCAACTGGTGTACAAATTCCTGAGCCTACTGGGCTCTGTCATATTTACATTTGAAACTGTGTATGGAGTCAGCCTCCACCACATCATTGCCTAATGCATTCCATCCATTAACTGCTCTGACACTAAAAAAGTTCTTTCTAACGTCTCTGTGGCTCATGTAGGTACTCAGTTTCCACCTGTGTCCCTTTATTCGCATACCACCAGTGTTAAACAGTTTATCTTTATCTACCCCTGTCAATTCTTCTGAGAATTTTGTAGTTAGTAATCATGTTTACCCTTACTCTTCTGTTTTCTAGTGTCGTGAGGTGCATTTCTTGCAACCTTTCTTCGTAACTAATGCCCCTTAGTTCTGGGAGTAGCCTAGTGACATATCTCTGAACTTTTTCAAGCTTCGCCTTGTGCTTGACAAGGTACGGGTTCCATGCTGGGGCCGCAAACTCCAGGATTGGTCTTACATATGTGGTATACAAGGTTCTGAATGATTCCTTACACAGGTTCCTGAAGGCAGTTCTGATGTGTGTGTGTGTGTGTGTGTGTGTGTGTGTGTGTGTGTGTTTACTAGTTGTGTTTACTAGTTGTGTTTTGCGGGGGTTGAGCTTTGCTCTTTGGGCCCGCCTCTCAACTGTCAATCAACTGTTTACTAACTACTTTTTTTTTTTTTCTTTTCTTTTTTTTTCCCACACCACACACACACACCCCCCAGGAAGCAGCCCATGACAGCTGACTAACTCCCAGGTACCTATTTACTGCTAGGTAACAGGGACACTTAGGGTGAAAGAAACTTTGCCCATTTGTTTCTGCCTTGTGCGGGAATCGAACCCGCGCCACAGAATTACGAATCCTGCGCGCTATCCACCAGGCTATGAGGCCCCCGCCTTGGGGGCCTCGTGTGTGTGTGTGTGTGTGTGTGTTTACTAGTTGTGTTTACTAGTTGTGTTTTTACGGGGGTTGAGCTTTGCTCTTTCGGCCCGCCTCTCAACTGTCAATCAACTGTTTACTAACTACTTTTTTTTTTTTTTTTTTCCACACCACACACACACACACCCCAGGAAGCAGCCCGTGACAGCTGACTAACTCCCAGGTACCTATTTACTGCTAGGTAACAGGGGCATTCAGGGTGAAAGAAACTTTGCCCATTTGTTTCTGCCTCATGCGGGAATCGAACCCGCGCCACAGAATTACGAATCCTGCGCGCTATCCACCAGGCTACGAGGCCCCTGTGTGTGTGTGTGTGTACTCACCTAGTTGTACTCACCTAGTTGTGTTTGCGGGGGTTGAGCTCTGGCTCTTTGGTCCCGCCTCTCAACCGTCAATCAACAGGTGTAGAGATTCCTGAGCCTATTGGGCTCTATCATATCTACACTTGAAACTGTGTATGGAGTCAGCCTCCACCACATCACTTCCTAATGCATTCCATTTGTCAACCACACTAGAAAAGTTCTTTCTAATATCCCTGTGGCTCATTTGGGCACTCAGTTTCCACCTGTGTCCCCTTGTGCGTGTTCCCCATGTGTTAGATAGACTGTCTTTATCCACCCTATCAATTCTTTTCAAAATCTTGAATGTGGTGATCATGTCCCCCCTAACTCTTCTGTCTTCCAGCGAAGTGAGGTTTAATTCCCGTAGTCTCTCATCGTAGCTCATACCTCTCAGCTCGGGTACTAGTCTGGTGGCAAACCTTTGAACCTTTTCCAGTTTAGTCTTATCCTTGACTAGATATGGACTCCATGCTGGGGCTGCATACTCCAGGATTGGCCTGACATATGTGGTATACAAAGTTCTGAATGATTCTTTACACAAGTTTCTGAATGCCGTTCGTATGTTGGCCAGCCTGGCATATGCCGCTGATGTTATCCGCTTGATATGTGCTGCAGGAGACAGGTCTGGCGTAATATCAACCCCCAAGTCTTTTTCCTTCTCTGACTCCTGAAGAATTTCCTCTCCCAGATGATACCTTGTATCTGGCCTCCTGCTCCCTACACCTATCTTCATTACATTGCATTTGGTTGGGTTAAACTCTAACAATCATTTGTTCGACCATTCCTTCAGCTTGTCTAGGTTTTCTTGAAGCCTCAAACAGTCCTCTTCTGTTTTAATCCTTCTCATAATTTTAGCATCGTCCGCAAACAATGAGAGAAATGAATCGATACCCTCCGGGAGATCATTTACATATATCAGAAACAAGATAGGACCGAGTACAGAGCCCCGTGGAACTCCACTGGTGACTTTACGCCAATCGGAGGTCTCACCCCTCACCGTAACTCTCTGCTTCCTATTGCCTAGATACTCCCTTATCCATTGGAGCACCTTACCAGCTACACGTGCCTGTCTCTCCAGCTTATGTACCAGCCTCTTATGCGGTACTGTGTCAAAGGCTTTCCAACAATACAAGAAAATGCAGTCCGCCCAGCCCTCTCTTTCTTGCTTAATCTTTGTCACCTGATCGTAGAATTCTATCAAGCCTGTAAAGCAAGATTTACCCTCCCTGAACCCATGTTGGCGATTTGTCACGAAGTCCCTTCTCTCCAGATGTGTTACCAGGTTTTTTTCTCACGATCTTCTCCATAACCTTGCATGGTATACAAATCAAGGACACTGGCCTGTAGTTCAGTGCCTCTTGCCTGTCGCACTTTTTGTATATTGGGACCACATTCGCCGTCTTTCATATTTCTGGTAGGTCTCCCGTCTCCAGTGACTTATTATACACTATGGAGAGTGGCAAGCAAAGTGCCTCTGCACACTCTTTCAGTATCCATGGTGAGATCCCATCTGGACCAACAGCCTTTCTAACATCCAGATCCAGCAGGTGTCTCTTGACCTCCTCTCTCGTAATTTCGAACTCTTCCAAGGCCGCCTGGTTTACCTCCCTTTCTCCTAGCACAGTGACCTCACCTTGTTCTATTGTGAAGACCTCCTGGAACCTCTTGTTGAGTTCTTCACACACCTCTCTGTCATTCTCTGTATACCTGTCCTTGCCTGTTCGAAGTTTCAATACCTGTTCTTTCACTGTTGTTTTCCTTCTGATGTGACTGTGGAGTAGCTTTGGTTCGGTCTTGGCTTTGTTTGCTATATCATTTTCAAAACTTTTCTCTGCTTCTCTTCTCACCCTGACGTACTCATTCCTGGTTCTCTGGTATCTCTCTCTGCTTTCTGGTGTTCTGTTATTCCGAGAGTTCCTCCACGCCCTTTTGTTTAGTTTCTTCGCTTCCATACATGCCCTATTATACCATGGATTCTTCTGTTGCTTCTCGGATTTTTCCCTTTGGGCCGGGATGAACCTGTTTACTGCCTCCTGACACTTTTGGGTAACATAGTCCATCATACCCTGTACAGACTTATCTCTGAGGTCTGTGTCCCAAGGTATTTCACTTAGGAAACTTCTCATCTGTTCATAATTCCCCTTTCGGTATGCCAGCCTTTTGATTCCTAGTTCTTTTTTGGGGGAGATAAGTCCTAGCTCTACTAGGTACTCAAAGTTCAATACACTGTGGTCACTCATTCCCAAGGGCGCTTCCATCTTAACTTCCCTTATCACCCACTCATTTACGGTAATAGGGTGTGTGTGTGTGTGTGTGTATGTGT
>NC_091158.1:30614912-30707342 GCF_040958095.1 Procambarus clarkii
CTCCTACAGATCTATTCCATTCTTTGCTAAATCTGATCTCTTTGTGATCACTGTTCCCTAGCTCGCTTACTATTTCGATGTCATTAATTTGTGTTTCCCTGTTAGTTAACACTAAATCTAAAATAAAATTTTCCTGCGTTGGTTCCTTAATGCGTTGCATAAGAAATCAATCGTCTATTAATTTTTGAAAATCTACTGCTTCATTATTCCCTGTTCTGTTAAACCAATTTGTTCCACTAAAATTAAAGTCACCAATGACACAAATACTGTTAGACCTAGATGTTCTAGATATTTCATCCCATAGGTGCTTTGCTTCCATCCTCTCTAAGTTTGGTGGCCTGTATATAACTCCTATTATAAAAGATTATTGTTTTTTCGTTTAATTCTATCCAAACAGTTTCTGTGTGAGGCTCAGTTTTGATTCCCTCTTTGAGACTACATTTCAAATTTTCCCGAACATATATGGCTACTCCCCTCACCTCGTCTAATATATCTATCTGTGTGAAATAGTTTAAATCCATTTATTTGACATTCAGCTAATAATTCTCCATTTTCTACATTCGTCCTATTCCAGAATGAAATAGATCTGTAGGAGAAAATTCTGTTAAAGTGCCGGATTTCGAAAAGCTAATTTCAATAGCCTAAGATTTTTTGGGGGTCAATAGATTGAAAAGTCTTGGGCATGGGGATTGGGCCGGTTTATTTTGGATTCAAAATATAACTTATTTAATTAAAAATATTCTAAGCAAAGCACAGGAACGTAGTATACCATACAAATTGAATAGATCGAATACTAATGAATCAACGTGGATAACAAAGGATCTGAAGAACCTTATAGGTAAAAAGAGAGGGTAGTACGAAAGGATTTAGAATGGGGAAGTCAGTTTAGAACAGGAATTCGTACAGCTGGTTACAAATGTTAAAAAAAGAGATAAGGAAAGCAAAAAGAAACTATGAAGTTCGCATAGCAGGGCAAGCAAAGATAAATCCTAAAGAGTTTTTTTCAGTTGCATCGAACAAAGACTAGGGAAAGGATAGGTCCATCTAAAACTGAGACAGGTTAAATAACTGATAACGACGAGGAGATGAGTAGTATTTTTAATAAATATTTTTTTATCTGTATTTACTAAAGAAGAACTCTATGCCTTCAGCCGAACAAGTCTATGAGGGTGGGAACGAAGACAGGTTCACTAGTTTGGCAGTTACACGGAGGATGTAATTCAACAAATAGTAAAACTAAAACCAAACAAATCCCCAGGGCTGGATGAAGTGTTTGCCAGGCTGCTTAAAGAATGCAAAGAGGAGCTTTGTGAACCACTATTTATCATATTTAATAAATCAATAGAGTCAGGCAGAGTGCCAGAGTCATGGAAGGTTGCTAATGTGGTACCAATTTTTAAGAAAGGATCACTTTTTAAGAACACTTGCCTCAAACTATCGGCCAATTAGCCTAACATCTATTGTGGGAAAGTTACTTGAATCAATAATTGCAAATACAATTCGTCTTCTTCTTGAGAAACATAAATTAATAAATGAGTCGCAATATGGTTTTACAAATGGCCGTTCATGTTTAACAAATTTGCTATCTTGTTATTCCAGCATAGTTGAGGCAGTTGATAGTGGTAAGGATTGTGATGTTGTGTACCTTGACTTTAGCAAAGCTTTTGATACAGTACCACATGAAAGACTGATTAAAAAGATAGAGGCTAATGGTATTGGGGGTGGAATATTAAGTTGGATTAGGGCATAACTATTCTAAAGGAAACAGAGAGATAGTATAAATAGGGTTAAGTCATAGTGGGATAATGTTGTAAGTGAAGTGCTCAAGGCTCTGTCCTGGGACCTCTGTTGTTTATAATATATATATCAATGATAGATTCAGTTTTGTGTAGTAACATTTGCAAACTTGCTGATGATACAAAAATCGGTAGGGAAATTTCATAACATAAGAACAATGGAAACTGCAGAAGGCCTATTGGCCCATACGAGGCACCTCCTATTTATAACTAAGCACTAATCCCTACTCATGGATTGGAAACCGTTATGCTGTTCCCCCTATCTCTGGCACAAAAAGCTATATCCAAATACCTCACCTCAGAATCTCAGAATCTCCCACAACCAAAATTAGCTTATCTACTTCATTTGTGTTTTTAGTAGCTTGAAGGACTGGCGCTCCCTTCGTTGTCTTGCCTTTTGAGCGAAGTGCAAGCTCCCTGCAGCACTCGTGTTCCTGCATGGCATATGAGCTGGAAGTTTTTAGGACATCGGTAGGCGGCCTAGACAGAGTGATTTTAAGTGCCCTGTCCTTTGTGACATTCCAAGGCGAGGACTTTTTAATACTGGTCTCCTCGTTTGTTTCTTCTTGACGTTATCAAGAAGAAAGTAATGGTTCTCCTTTTAGACGCTCAAGCCTATGCTGAGGCTACACTCTAGCTTTCACGTACGAAAAGGAAGAAATGCCAACTGCTGCAAGAATCATCAATCACAAACATTTAGCGATTTCTACCTGGGGAGGGAGGGAGAGAGAGAGAGAGAGAGAGAGAGAGAGAGAGAGAGAGAGAGAGAGAGAGAGAGAGAGAGAGAGAGAGAGAGAGAGAGAGAGAGAGAGAGAGAGAGAGAGAGAGAGAGAGAGAGAGAGAGAGAGAGAGAAAGAGAGAGAGAGAGAGAGAGAGAGAGAGAGAGAGAGAGAGAGAGAGAGAGAGAGAGAGAGAGAGAGAGAGAGAGAGAGAGAGAGAGAGAGAGAGAGAGAGAGAGAGAGAGAGAAATAAATAAATAAAGATTTTTTTATTCTGGAAAAGTACATACATAGTGGATTTACAAACATAATGATGGATTTATAGAAAGAGCTAGTACATACAATACCTAAAGCCACTAATATGCATAGAATTTCGGGCAAAGAGTGGGGCAAAAAAAAACACTTACGCTAAAACTTAATAGTAATTGGGATTAGGTATAAATTGTGTTGAAAAACAAAATAAAAAATAAGGGGAGGGGGGGGGGGGGGGAACATGGCAAAAATCAGCAATTATACAAGTTGGTGACAGCATTGTTTCGAAATAAGAAGACATGGGTTGGCATTTAGGGGGTAAGGTAAGTTACATGGTGTCAATTAGGTAGTACTTAGTTTTACTCCTAAACTGGTTGAGAGAGGTACAGCCTTTATCATGATTGGGGAGGTCATTCCACATTCTAGGTCCCTTTATTTGTAGAGCATTTGTAGTTTGGTTATCACTCTTGGAATATCAAATAGGTATTTGTTTCTGGTGTGATGCCTATGAGTTCTGTTACAACCTTCTGGGAAGCTTCTAAGGTCAGGATTAACATTGCAGTTCAGTGTTTTAAATATATAGATTACACATGAGAGGATATGCAGTGACTTAATATCTAACATATTCAAAGATTTGAGTAAGGGTACCGAGTGCTGTCTGGGGCCAGAGTTAGATATTGTTCTAATAGCAGCTTTGTGTTGAATAATTAGAGGACGTAATTGATTTTGTGTAGCAGAACCCCAAGCACAAATACTGTAATTGAGATAAGGAAAGATGAGAGAGTAATAGAGCGTCACCAAGCCAGGGGTGAGGTACATAATATCTGATCTTAGAAAGAATGCCAACAGTTTCAGAAACTTTTTTTAAATATTTAGAATGTATCCCTGGAATTCAGCGTGTTATCGACAAGAACACCAAGGAATTTGCCATCTACTTTGTTAGTAATTTGGATATTGTTTATTCTTAGATTAATTTGATTTGAGGATTTATTGCCAAACAAAATATAGAAAGTTTTGTCAATATTAAGGGTGAGTTTGTTGTCAGTTAGTCAAAGATGGACTTTATTTAGTTCAATGTTCACTGTGACATTTAGAGTAAGAAGGTCAAGACTGGAGAAAAAGAAGGTTGTGTCGTCAGCAAATAGAATTGGTTTGAGGTGTTGAGTGGCATTTGGAATGTCATTAATGTAGATGAGAAAAAGGAGAGGGACAAGAATGCTGCCCTGAGGAACACCAGTGTTAATTGGTAGGGTGGGAGAAATTGAATTATTCACAGAAACATACTGGAGCCTGTGAGCAAGGTAAAACTGAAGATATTGTAGAGAGTGTCCTCTGACTCCATAATGATGTAATATAAGAAAGTTATGGTGGTTGGCTGTGTCAAAAGCCTTATGTAGGTCACCAAATAACCCAACAGGGAACCCATTTTTATCAAGAGATGCATGAATCAAGTTAATCATACTAATAAGTGCGTTGTTAGTGTTTTTTGGGGGGGGGGTGGCTGAAGCCATTTTGGCAAGAGCTAAGTATATTGTGTTTGGCTAGATAAGAGTAAAGTTGCTCATAGATTAGTTTTTCAAATATTTTTATCAAGTTTGGCAGAATTGATATAGGTCTGAAGTTGTTGACATCAGTGAGATCACCACATTTATGAACTGGGGTTACTCTCTCTATTTTTGTAGAATATCTGGAAAGGTTTGGAGTTCAAGTGACTTGTTGTAGAGCAGTGCAATGGCAGGAGCTAAAAATCTGGAGTTTTTTTTGTAAATTAGAGTTGGTATCTCTGCAAGGGCACTAGACTTTGTTTTAAGGGAAAGGATTATGTCGCTAACATCGGTGGAATTAGCAGGCGTAAGGTACAGAGATTCTGGATAGTTACCTGTAAAGTAGTCCTGAACATTAGTACGGGAGGATGGAATATCATTAGCAAGGGATGACCCAATGGATGAGAAGAACCTATTGAATTCAATAGCAGTATCAGAGGCTGAAAGCAAGCAGAGGCTGAGTATTGGATTTTTATTTAAAAAAAATTTTGATCCCAATATTTGTGAAATAGTGTTCCATGTTTTCTTAATGTTGCCCTTTATTTGGGTAAATTTATTTTCGTAGTATTCAATTTTTGCTGTCCTAATTATTTTAGATAGCACTAATGAGTAATTCTTTGAAAATTCTTTGGTGAGATTCCTAACCTATACTTCTTCTCAAGGTCATGTTTTTTATTAATAGATTTAAGTATCCCCATTGTAAGCCATGGATTGTTTAGCCTTTTGGTTGTGGCTTGTTTCGTTAGCACAGGATAGTGGGCATTATAAAGGCTGAGAGTTTCTTGAAGAAATGATTGCACAGCTAGGTTGATATCTCCTATGTTACTTAATTCGGACTCCCAGTTGATATTAGCAGCAGCAGCTATAAAATTGCCTATAGAAGTTTCATTGTGCAGCCTAAAGCTTATCTTCCTTGTATCTAGAGGTAGTTTATTAATGTTGATTAGTAGAAGTGTGGGGTAATGGTCTGTTGTTCGATCAATGATTATCTCTGAAGTAAGTGGAGAGGTTATGTTAGTCCAGACGTGATCAAGAGCCGTGGAAGTACTATGAATGATTCTAGTAGGTCTAGTGATTAAGAGTATATGGAAGCAGGATTTCATACAGTCGACGAAACTAGCAGCAGGAGGGTTATCAGGCTCGTAGAGGTCAATGTTAAAGTCCCCAGAAATAATTAAGTTGTTTTTGTTCAGTCTGTTCTCTAGTATTAGATTTCTAAGGTTAGAGTTGAATTCAGTCACATCAGTGTTAGTTATTCTGTAGACTGCTCACACAGTTAGGACAGCCTTGCCACCCTTGACTCTAAAACAGGTAAAGATAAACTCTCCACAGGGATCTCTAGTTTTAAATACTTTTAAGCAAGTCAGTTCTTGGAGGTTGTAAAGAGCAGTACCACCACCTCTCTGAATAGGACGACAGTTGTGAATTGCTGAGTAGTTTGGTATGTTGTAGAGTTGAGTAGTATCTTGTTTCAACCATGTTTCAGTAAGCACAATAAAAGAGAATTAATTGTCAACTGTTTCAATCAAGGCCCTAACATCAACAAAGTGTTTGCTTAGAGATCTTACATTAAAGTTAATTACAGAAACATTGTGATTATGTGTTAAAACACTGTTTACATCATGCGCTGTATAATACCTGCAATTTTGATCATCAAAGTGATGATTGTCATAGATACTAGATAAGAGGTTTAGTTCTGAGGCTATACTATTTTGCATAAGAGGGATGTTTGACAGAGAAAAGGCAAAAAGACAATTATCAAAAAAGATCTTTATTTTTATTTTTTTTTAGATATATAAAAGTGTTGTTTCATTCTTGTACAGCCACTAGTACGCATAGCGTTTCGGGCAGGTCCTTGGAATACGATCCCCGCTGCGAAGAATCGTTACAACAGAATACACATTTTACTGTTGCGTTAAACAGAGGCTACAGTTAAGGATTTGCGCCCAGTAAATCCTCCCCAGCCAGGATACGAACCCATGACAAAACACTCGCGGAACGCCAGGCGAGTGTCTTACCACTACACCAAGGAGACTGTTTATCTAGATATAAAGAAATATACAAACTATACACAAAATGAGGGAGGTTGCTTCAAGGTACTTTCAGGTACACTGAAAGAAAAAAATTGCACTTGGAGTTTACACTAGTAAAAATTTGCACTAGTAAAAATCCTATAAAGTAATATAAACTTAATGATAATTTCTAAAAAAAAAAAGCTTAGTTAAGATGCTAAAACAATTGTATGAACTTTAGAAAAAAATGAACTAGAATAATTAATTCATATAGATGACCAATACAAATCGAAATTACTTCGATTTACGTTAATCACCTAAAGGAATGTTTACTATACTAAAGTAATTACACTCTAATAAATTTCTAAAGTTACACTATAACAAAATGAGGTAGATTACTTTCACGTACACACGTACACTGAAAGTAATGGTTAACACTAGAGAACAGAGGCAATGCAAAGGTATAAAGGAGCATGGGGAGTTTAGGCAACCTAGGTAGCAGAGAAGTATAGGTTACCTGGCCTGCACTTGATGACAAGAGGATTAAAGAAGCGCAGGTGAAAGGGTTATCACAGGCCGATTTGGCCTGACTGACTGGGTCAGCCAGGTCAGTAAAACACTCTGGTTGAGAAATGTTTCGAAGGTATCCTTATTTGAGACTAAACATTTTACCTGAAGAGAGAGAGAGAGAGAGAGAGAGAGAGAGAGAGAGAGAGAGAGAGAGAGAGAGAGAGAGAGAGAGACAGTGAGACAGAGAGAGACAGTGAGAGAGAGAGAGAGAGAGAGAGAGAGAGAGAGAGAGAGAGAGAGAGAGAGAGAGAGAGAGAGAGAGAGAGAGAGAGAGAGAGAGAGAGAGAGAGAGAAATAGAGAGAGAGAGAGAGAGAGAGAGAGAGAGAGAGAGAGAGAGAGAGAGAGAGAGAGAGAGAGAGAGAGGGGGGGGGGGGACAGAGAGACGGAGGCATGATCACCACCTACAAAACTGACAGGTTGGGCAAAGACTAAACACCTAATTAGGATGAACTGAACACAAAGGGACACAGGTGAATACCAAATGCCCAAATGAGCAACTAGAAACAATTTTTTTCAGTGTCAGGGTTGTTAAAAAATTAAATGCATTAGGCAGTGATGTGGTGAGGGCGGACTCCATACACTCATTTTGAAATGTAGATATGTTGTGATGCTGAACCCCTGTTCATTCCGAACACAGCGATTGCGCAACTATAACTCCTTGCCTCAGCAAGGAGCTATACTCCTTGTTATATAAAGTTCCCAATACTTTACATGTTGCTTTCCTATTATGGGCAAATTGGATTGTTTTGAACCCTGTATTATATTTAAGGTTCTCACTTTTACCGTACCTGAGTACCTGGAATTGATCACTGTTAAACATCATGTTATTTTCTGTTGACCCTTCGAAAACTTTATTATTATCTGCTTGAAGGTTTTCAATGTTTTCAGCCGAGGTAATTTTCATGCTGATATTTTTGTCATCTGCAAAGGATGATACGAAGCTGTGACTTGTATTTTTGTCTATATCTGATATGAGAATAAGGAAAAGTATTGGAGCAAGGACTGTACCCTGAGGTACAGAGCTTTTGACTGCGCTTGGACTCGATTTTATATGATTGACTGTTACTCGTTGTGTCCTGTTTGACAGAGAACTGAGAAGCCAGCGTCCTACTTTACCGGTTATTCCCATTGATCCATTTTGTGTGCTATCACTCCATGGTCCCATTTATCGGCTGCCTTTGCGAAGTCCGTGTATATCACATCAGCATTCTGTTTTCCTTCTAATGCCTCAGTGACTTTGTCGTAATGGTCAAGTAGCTGTGAGAGGCACGATTTTCTCGCTCGAAATCCATGTTGGCCTGAGATGTGAAGGTCATTGGTCTCCATGAAACTGGTGACCTGACTCCTAATCACTCTCTCAAATTCTTTTATTATGTGGGACGTTAGTGCAACTGGTCTATAATTCTTTACCAATGCTTTGCTCCCTCCCTTGTGTAGAGGGGTATGTCTGTTACTTTTAGTGCATCTGGTATCTCCCCCGTGTCTAAGCTCTTCCTCCACTATACTGAGTGCCTGTGCTACCAGCACCTTGCATTTCTTTATAAATAATGAATTCCATGAATCTGAACCCAGAGCTGAGTGCATGGGCATGTTTTCAATTTCTCTTTCAAAATCTAGTATGCTCGTGTTCATATCAGTTATATTTATAGGGGTTTGGATATCACGCATCAAGAAATTGTCTGGATTTTCCACTTTCACGTTGTTTATTGTAGTGCTAAACATGTCCTCATACTGCTTTTTTAGGATTTCACTAATTTCTTTGTCATTCTCCGTGTATGACCCTTCACTAGTACGAATAGGTCCAATATTGGCAGTGGTTTTAGACTTTGATTTCGCATATGTGAAGAAGTATTTTGGAATTTTCTTTATTTCCTGAATTGCTTTCTGTTCGAACTGCCATTCTTCAGTCTGATATGAGTGTTTCAATTTCCGCTTGATTTCTTCAATCTTTCTATTTAAATTATTCCTTCTTTAATGGGAAAGTCGTGTTTGCTTAAGCATTTCCGTTTTTTTCTCCTTCTTTTATAGTGACGCCTTCGTTCTCGTTCTTCGTTGGACCTCTTTCCGGCTTTTCTCAAAGGAACAAGTTTCAGACAGACTTGATACGCTTCCGAAGTCAGTTTTTCTATTCCTTCAGTAGGTCTTTTATTACCTAGAACAGTTTCTCATGGAATGTTTGTAAGTTCCCTGTTTATTTTCTCATAGTCTATCCTTTTATTGTTAAAATTGAACTTACTGAGTATCCCCTCTCGTTTGATCTTTGTTTTAGGTCCATTCTGAGTACTGATTGTAATTTGCACTTCAATGAGCTTCTGATCTGAGTATGTGATATCTGAGATCGTAATGTCCATGATTATGTCTTCATTGTTTGTGAAGACCAGATCGAGAATATTTTCACTTCTTGTTGGCTCTCATATCTGCTGGTTGAGTGAAAATTTGTCACAGAATCTAAGCAGTTTTCTAATCTATGGTTGGTTATGTCCCAAGAGATTTCCTGGTATAATATTATTGTTTGTTTGATTTTCATTCTATAATGAGTATAAAGAGTTTCTATAATGAGTTTTATTCTATAATGAGTGCCAAGAGAAGGAGCCCAGGGGCAAGTTGCATGAAGCCCTTTCCCGCTCTGCCCAAACTTCTTTCTCTCGCAATTCAAGATGACAGTTCATTATCTCTGTTGCACTTCCTAATACTTGGCTCACTTCAGACATGTCACTCGCACAAGGTCTGACAGACACCACAGAACTGTTCTAAACATGAACAATATTTTAGACAATTCTCTTGTATAAATCTGATGACATGCATGAGAATGGCTCACAATGTTTGCAATCTTTAGAACACAGATAAAGATCGTCTTTATTTGTTAATGTTCAGCATTCAAATGATCAGGTTTATTGTGGCGATAGGGTTACTTGCTGAAATAATTCAGATATGAATTTTCCTAGATAAATATTATTTCGCTTGTATGTTTTATTAATAATGAGGAATGGATCAATATATTCCGAATCTTAGAATATATATATAATGTAATATGTTAGGATAACCATTTGATTTTTTTTTAATTTTCAAAATTTCCATTCAAATTTTAAAATGCTGAATTAGTGATGAAACGTGATTACCAGGAATTAAGAGTTATAAACACATGTTTTAAATTGTTGTGTATAGGAACTTTATTTAATATTATTGCTGTTCTTTTCAAGATGTTGAACTTAACAGAAATACTTTGACTCCAGTTTTTGCTGAATTCATTTTATAAGGAATAATATACAAATAATTTTGCTAGTGCTTTTGAAATATTTCTAATAATATATTTAGGTCTTATTTAAACTTTCTTCGTTGTTTCCTATTAACCTCTATAGCAACTTTCCCATCTCTATCTTAAATTAATCTTCAAATTAAAACTAAGTTCCTCTTTTCATTCATTATCTTAATTGCTTACACTATAATACCTAACATCAGTTTCCTCTCTCTCTATCTCTCTTGAGTAATCTTTAAATTCATCTAACTTCTCTCACCCCGTCCTCAACATGTCTCTTTCACTCGCACCTTTACTACTTACCTCAAGAAGTTCCTGTCGCCGTAGCCACTATTGGCGGCCTTCTCGTTGATGAGGGACAAATCTCTGGCACCGCTTTTTGGGAAGAAATATTTAGGAAATCTCTGCTCTATCATGGTTACAGAGTCGTCGTCACCGGTGTTATAGCCGGGGTGGCGAGAGGGCGGTCTGAGAGCTATTGTGACGGGCGGTGCTGGGGCAGCCTGGGCAGTGTGGGTCAAGGAACACAAGGTAAAGGTTGCTAGTAACATCCAGGATGTTGAAGTTATGTCCCACGACCTGGGGGAGAGAGAGGTAAGCTGGTCATTGTGTCTTGTCTGTTTCCTCTTGCTACAGCTGTGTAAACTCAGGAAAACAGGGAAAGATAAAATTGTGCCAGGAAGGAACAAGAGCGTCCTGACGACCTGCAAGAATTTTTTTGTCCCGAATCTAGCCCGACATAAACGTAAACTCAGAGTAGACTCATAAAAAATGGAGTGTTTCTAACCATGATTTTTTGCTAACCCTTTTCGAAATATATATTTGGATGTTATTTAGTTGATGCCGTATAATTGTGCATTACATATTGCTCGTCTGCAAAATTTATAATTTTAATATTCCATCCCCTGCCTATATCGTTTACAAATATAAAGGTCATTAATGGTTACTGGGACTTCACTCCTTTGATATTAACTCTGCTTTCTTTGAAATAATCCAAATCCATCTTAACCGTCCCTCCCCTCCATATTTCATAAGTCTCTAACGTTCTAATGAGTTTCTTCCAAGACATAGCATCAAAAGCTTTGCTAAAGTCAAGGAGTAGAAAGTTGTCATTGTTTGCTATCAACAACTTGAAATACACTGGAAATTAATAAGATGTAATTTGGTAAAGACCAGTGCCACATATTGAAACCCTGTTTTGAATCCTCATTAACCAACGGTTTTCAAAGAGGATATATGCACGACTGTGTCATTTAAAACATTATCAATTTAAGTAATAATGTCCCACTAAAGAAATCAATTTAGGGGGACAATAGTTCAGTGCTAGTGATCTATATTTTTTCTTAAAAATAGAATCCACATTTTGAATCCTTCACTGCTTTATATCCTTGTATAACTCTGCAGAGACTTTATTTGCCTATGGGTCTCTGTTGGGTTATAATTACTCGAAGGCGTGGACTACTACTCTTGTATTATATGTAGTAGTAGTAGTAGGCATCCTGCAGTCTCAGCAGACTATGGAGTTGCACTCTGGTTGTTGAGGCTGGTGTGTTCTCTCCAAGGCGTAACGCCAGGGTAGGTCGATATGGAGGAGAATCTGTTACCCATTCAGCGCCGTCTCAGGAGGTGTCAGAACGAGGTTGAAGTCAACAACGAACTGCCTTAGGGGTTCCAACTCCTGATCTTTCTTCGAGGTTGACTTCTGAAGCTTTTTCCAAAAGTGGGTACAGTCGCGAGGCAGCGGTGGTTAGAAGTCAGGGTTTTCCTTCACCCTTTGATGAGCTGCCTTCCAGGCTGTCGAGTCCCATCTACCCAGAGCAGGTGTTTGTAAGGCGCTTCAGGCACGGGGTTCATGTATGAGGTCGAGGACGAAGGCCTGAAGGACCGCTCTCTGGAACTACTCCTGAAGCAGGCTGGTAGCCTCACTGAGGACCCTATAGAACCCCACGAAGGAGGACTGCAAGTTCTATGGGGATTACCACACACTACAACACATAACTAAAATATTATAATAATAATGATATCATAATCACCATCATAATATTAATATTGTAATAATATATAATTATAATTTTATTGTAATAATATATATAATATATTATTACAATATTAAAACCAATTTATATATTTTTACAATAATAAGGTTATGATGGTGATGATGATATTATTATTATTATTATAATATTTGAGTTGTGTGTCCCCGGGAGGACAACCAGTCCTCCGGGGACTGGGAGTAACAGTAAATGCTATTATATGTGACAACACTTAATATGAAGCATCGTAGTTGGCCTACGTATCACAATAAGGTATTCAGAGATCATAATATAAGACAGGGTATTTGGATTAGTCGTATAAGACCTAACAAATAATACCCAAAATTCCTCAAATTAGTTTTTCACGTTCCAGCGTTACATACATTCTCTGTACTGATGTTTCCTTCAGCACCTCACACTATCCTATACCAGTCATTACTGTCCTCCTCGAACACTGTAACACACACCATTACCTCTGCACATTTCAGCATCATAAGCCAGTCATAACTGTCCTCCTCCACACTGTAACACACACACCCAGACCTCTGCCTCTCTCACCATCCTAAGACAGTCATAACTGTTCTTCTCCAACACTGTAACACACATACCTAGACCTCTGCCTCTCTCACCATCCTAAGACAGTCAAAACTGTCCTCCTCCAACACTGTAACACACTCTATGACCTCTGCATTTCAGCATCATAAGCCAGTCATTATTGTCCTCCTCCAACATTGTAACACACACCCAGACCTCTGCACCTCTCACCATCCTAAGACAGTCATAACTGTCTTCCTCCAACATTGTAACACACACCCAGACCTCTGCACCTCTCACCATCCTTAGACAGTCATAACTGTCTTCCTCCAACATTGTAACACACACCCAGACCTCTGCACTTCTCACCATCCAACGCCAGTCAATATTGTCCTCCTCCAACACTCTTTAACGTTTAAACCCAGACAATTGCCCACATCTCTCTGTAATTTCCCACTGACCTTCAAGTACTGCCTGCTCCTCCTTCTATCATATTTACCTCAAGCTGTTTATTCCTCATTCTTTCTTTTCCTGCTGTCTACTCATACTCCTGCTGTATGCATCCATCATACTTCTGTTTATTTGTTTACTTCAGATTAAAGACACGTATGTATTTGTGAATAAGCTCATCAGAAGATAACAGCTACATTTAATAATATGTTGTTGTATTAGATTCACCGACTCTAAACAAAATTTCCCTTTAGCATGAGGCTATAGTGAGCCCGTAATTGAGTTCAGGTATTTATTGAGTCCGTTACTGAATTCGGTAACAAGGTTCGATAGTACACGCAGAAATCACTATAGCGTGATACATCGAATGAACAAATCTACAATGGCCATGTAGATGGTTCGAACTTACATCCTAGATGATCCCAGACGCGCCTTAGTAACTGCGCCACGACATGGTAAAATGAATTGCAACCGTGAGTGCTACTGTCCTCACACGGATCCCGCAGTCTCTCTGAGTCACAAACCGGGGTTTTACTAATTCCCCTTGCACCCGGGCTCTGTCAACAAGCTATTCTACGAACAAATCCACAAGGAGCCGTGATGAGGGTTCGAACTTACGTCCGAGAGGATCCCAGACGTGCCTTAATAGATTGGGCAACGACATGGTTAAAGAATTTTAACCCGGGAGTTCTACTGCTCTCACACGGATCCTGCAGTCTCTCCGAGACACAAACCCTCATTGCATTTCCCGGATGCAATTATTTTAACTCCAGGGAGTTAAAAAATGCTGGGTGCTCCCAGCATTGTTCTGGGGGCATCATTTGTTGACACTTCGAGTTCCTCCCTCTGGTTATCACTAAGAGACGTGAGAGCAGGAGCAACATAGTCAATAAATGACCTAACTACTTGAACGAAGTACATTTTGAGTACAAGTAGAGTTGCACCATTTCTAAGACTTGTCAGGGAGCGCAAAGCTGAGTTTCTGGCTTTGCAACGTTGCCGAAGATATATAATTTCGTCTGTGAATTTAATATTGCTCTCTATAATGTCTTCAACGTATTGAAAAGAGGCGACTCACTCAATTTCGTTTCCTTGTATTACGAGTTGGATATCTTGAGTTCTGATTTTAACAGCAATTGCTTTTTTTTATTGCAGTTTTTTTCACTGCTATGCGTTCCGATTCCCTGCTGATGATGTCTAGGAATTTTTGTGCATGATTTCTACCGCGTTTGCTATTGATAATGAACACAAAGTCAACTGCACAGTTAAGCAGTTGGATTTTTTATCATCTACATATATTATTTTTATGTCTACTTGAGGAACAGAGACATAAATTCAAAGCAGACTCCAAATATGTCTACTAAAAAAGTGTACTTTACATGGGTGGTTCCTACCATGGAATTTAGCTAGCATGGAAGTACTTACTGGAAATACTTAGCAAAGCATGAGAGATTTGGCTGGAGAAATACCACTCGCGAAAGACTCGACACTTTGAATGCTCCAAACACATCCTAATGTTACCTATCATAGGAAGGATCTTATACAATATGTCTGAAAAACTCATATGCTGACACCTGGGAGCAATTTATCACAGTGATAGTGTCTAGCACATGGGATTCCCGCCAAACACATGTCGAAACTACGACGTTGGTACAACGTTCGAACAAGTTTTAACATCTAACCAGTTATAGCAACCAATATAGCAAGTTATAACAACGTTCTAATACGTCATAAACACGTTAAGCCATGATGTAACAACTTAATTACAAGTTGTAACAAGCAGAAAATAGACAGTTTCGGTTTGTCGACTTAACTAGCTCCATTATCAAATCAAATCAAATGTTTATTCAAGTAAAAGTACATGTAAACCAAATCAAATCAAATGTTTATTCAAGTAAAAGTACATGTAAACCAAATACAATCAAATGTTTATTCAAGTAAAAGAGCTGGTACATACAATACCTAAAGCCACTAATACGCATAGCGTTTTGTAGCGACACATAGCGTGTCTCTACCTTGTTAGAGCCCAGTAAATGAGACTCATCAGCACTTCGAAGATTATTAGTACATTCAATTTGCATAAAACTACTACAGTAACCAAACACAATGAGATGCCCTGTACATCAGTCACCACTACCATGCGATGCACTGAACCAGAGTCAACACCACATTGAGATGCCCTGAACCTGAGTCTCCACCACCATGAGATGCCCTGAACCTGAGTCAACTCCACAATGAGATGCCCTGAATCTGAATCAACACCACAATGAGATGCCCTGAACATGAGTCACCACCACCATGAGATACCCTGAACCTGAGTCTCCACCACCATGAGATGCCCTGAACCTGAGTCAACATCACAGTGAGATGCCCTGAACCTGGTTAAAGTGGTTAAAGTTTGTAGATAACAGTCACAACTTGGTTGAATTTAATTTTGGTTCCACACTCTGCGTATATAAAACTCTACTTATTTGCTGGATAAATTCGCGAACACATAGTACTGGGTTTCAGTGTTTTTACATTCACTAGTATATTTGTTTGCACATATTTTGCTCCTTAGAACAATGTTGGAGCTAGTGAATTGTTTTGCAGGAACACTTCTATGTGCACTACTATCTGAGGTTTACTGATTTAGGCCACAAGTGTTTTATAGCAGTTTAATTTACCTGTTATTAGCTGATAATTAATACACTGATTCTTATATTATTGATCCTAATCAGAATCTAGGTACGAAGGACCATAAACACGTGGAGAAATCTCCCAGCAGGAATTGAATGATTTATTTGATATTTATTTAATTATTTAATTGATTAATTTATTTCTTAAGTGTTTATTTGTTAATTTAAGTGTACTGTATTTTCTATTTTATCCTGCTAAGAGCCTCCTTTCACAGTTTTTTTTGTGGGGGTTATCAATATAATAATCGAAATTAATCGATAGGTATAATTACACTATGAAGGGTTAGTCTACTAATTATTAACTTAATGGGTTATTCAGAAGGAAGTACAACTTAGCTGTAGTTTAGAGTATAGCTTATTTAATAAACTATGCACATGTCCTGATCAAGTAATCCGTATCATTTCATGGTCGAGCAAATATGACGTCAGGGCATGCTTCGAGTAGAACCAAATGATTCGTTGCCAATACCTTAAGTCGTCACAGCTTACCTGCCGGGTGAATACACCGTAAATGATTCAACAACACCCTATGATAGATATAACATGAAATTAGATTATAAGATAAATGTGAGACGCTCACCCGTTTGGGTATCTCGTGCATATCGTAACCGAAATGACATTAACTAATGTTATTTGGCCGAATTTATCTAGAAAAGAGGTCAAAATGGAAACAAGGTATTACTCAGCAAGAAGTGGCTTCTTCTGAGTTGGCTAAGCAGGTGGCTATGCAAGTATAACTAAGGTGAGGTGAGGTTGCTATGCAGGTATAATTTGTGGTATTTGATGAATGGTAGCACTGCGAAGTCTGTGTCTCACGGATACGTTTTCTAAATGTTTTTTTGTTGTTGATCTAGTGGCGACGACGATCGTGAGATCGGATGTTCCCAAGCATACCCCGTATAGGATTAATCGCAAAACCGAACGACAGGCAGATGATTGGGAAGTCTCAGGAGTACCTCAGGATAACGAGCACCGACTCTGCCCCACACAGAGAGCACTGGGTGGCAAAACCAAATACTCGACCGGCAACTAAAATGCAAAAAGTCATCCGGTACTCCCCAGCAAAGCAGAAGCCAGCGCCTCCCCAAGGCTTAGGCCCCACGAGGAGCCCACCAACTCCCGGCACCTATCGGCCAAGCCGGCGCTGGAAACCATCACCCTGCTCAAAGGAACAAGCTAGAAAACGTTCAAAATCTATCAACAATCCGATGACCCAAGGCGATATGTTCGCCAGGCGTCGGAGAAACCGGACCGTTAAATAAGAATGGCAAACGGCAGTATCATCCAAAATCGCGAAAACAGAACGTGATTCGCCGGCTCACAGGCGAAGGAGGTAGGTGTCCAGACATCTGCTCGTCATCGTCAACGTTGAACCAGGAGTTTGTTTTGTTAATGGCGGCGACATGCCAGTTTCTTTCCAAAGGACGTCCATCCTCTCCCCATGGCTGGATGCGTCCATAACGGTTCGAGTTTCATTTCATCAGGATTTATATTTATTTTTATATATTGTTTTTTATTATATACAGTCATCAGACAGCTTTTTTTAAGATTAAGATTGCTTGGTAAGCAGTCCCCGTGGCATAGTGATAAGACACTCGCCTGGTATTTCGCAAGCTCTTTGTCCTGGGTTCATATGCTGGCCAGGGAGGATTTACTGGGCGCAAATCCTTAACTGTAGCCTATGTTTAACCCCACAGCATAATGGGTACCTGGTTGTTAAACGATTTGGTGGGGGGTTGTATTGCGGGAAATATTAGGACTAAGGATTTGCCTGAAACGCTATGCATACTAGTAGCTGGACAAGAATGTAAGATCTCTTGTATATATAAATAAATAAAATTACTTTATAGATAAATAGAGATCTGTTGACTTGGCAAATATCCCATTTTCTATGAGAAGCCTCGAAATCCCAATTTCTTTGAATGATTCACTAAGGGGTATTTCCCTAATGGCCAAAACGTTGTTCAATGTCAACAAATATTTTTTGACTAGTTGTATATGAAAAGGGCTGCAATTGTCCCAGGTTTCAGTACTGCAGCGTAAATAGAAAGGGAGATTTTTTTTTTCAACGAATTTTACACATTTTCAAATGTGAATAAAAAATCACACCATTCAGATATAATCATTCTATGACACTTTTCTGACACATAAGCATATAATAAAGGATCAGTACTTATAAATATTTCCAAACATCTTTAGTTTTCCTAGTGCATGTGCACATAATAGAGACAAACTTGACCTCCTGAATTCAAGAATGCACTCACACTTACAGAAACAGAGATAATGATGGTTCATTTTTACCCTCGACTAGCAATTGATAGTAATATGAGCAAAAAATAGGACTTATGCATCCAATAACAGCGAGATGACCTGTGATCCATAAACCTCAAATCTTGCAATTCACACTTAATAAGACAACCTTGCCACTTGGGAGGCTTACTGAATGTGGCCGCAACCTGCCAGAAATAGCATGGATATTGACCCGAAGGGTGGGGCTGCGTCTGGCAGTGGAGGTGGGTGGGTGGATGTATGGGAGGTTGATAAAGGGAAACAGTGGAAGAGACGGCGCACTCTGGCACCAACACTCATCCAGACACATCATCAGAAATTCAACATCTATCATGATAATGTAAGTCACTCATTCTTACTCTCCAGTGCTGGGATCATCGAGGCAATATTCACTCTGAGTGATAAGAACTACCATAACGACAGATGACTTGTCTTTGCCTCCAGTATACTGGTGACATTCAATGAGCCAAACCAATATGGTAGATAACTCCTGAATACTAGGGGGCTATGAAGCTGGTAGTGACTCATGATCTGGGCATCTCATGTGGTAGTGACTCATGATCAGGGCATCTCATGATGGTGGTGACTCATGTTGAGGGCATCTCATGGTGGTAGTGACTCATGTTGAGGGCATCTCATGATGGTGGTGACTCATGTTGAGGGCATCTCATGATGGTGGTGATTCATGTTGAGGGCATCTCATGATGGTGGTGACTCATGTTGAGGGCATCTTATGTGGTAGTGACTCATGTTGAGGGCATCTCATGGTGGTAGTGACTTATGTTGAGGGCATCTCATGATGGTAGTGACTCATGTTGAGGGCATCTCATGATGGTGGTGACTCATGTTGAGGGCATCTCATGATGGTGGTGACTCATGTACAGGGCATCTCATGATGGTGGTGACTCATGTTGAGGGCATCTCATGTGGTAGTGACTTATGTTGAGGGCATCTCATGATGGTGGTGACTCATGGTGAGGGCATCTTATAGTGGTGGTGACTCATGTTCAAGGCATTTCATGATGTTGGTGACTCATGTACAGGGCATCTCATGGTGGTGGTGACTCATGTTCAGGGCATCTCATGGTGGTGGTGACTCAGGTTCAGGGCATCTCAATGTGGTGTTGATTCAGGTTCAGGGCATCTCATGGTGGTGGTGACTCAGGTTCAGGGTATCTCATGATGGTGGTGACTCATGTTCAGGGCATCTCATTGTGGTGTTGATTCAGGTTCAGGGCATCTTATTGTGGTGTTGACTCAGGTTCAGGGCATCTCATGGTGGTGGTGACTCAGGTTCAGGGCATCTCATTGTGGTGTTGACTCAGGTTCAGTGCATCTCATGGTAGTGGTGACTGATGTACAGGGCATCTCATTGTGTTTAGTTACTGTAGTAGTTTTATGCAAATTGAATGTACTAATAATCTTCGAAGTGCTGATGAGTCTCATTTACTGGGCTCTAACAAGGTAGAGACACGCTAAGTGTCGCTACAAAACGCTATGCGTATTAGTGGCTTTAGGTATTGTATGTACCAGCTCTTTTACTTGAATAAACATTTGATTTGATTTGGTTTACATGTACTTTTACTTGAATAAACATTTGATTTGATTTGATTTGATAATGGAGCTAGTTAAGTCGACAAACCGAAACTGTCTCTATTTTCTGCTTGTTACAACTTGTAATAAAGTTGTTACATCATGGCGTAACGTGTTTATGACGTATTAGAACGTTGTTATAACTTGCTATATTAGTTGTTATAACTGGTTAGATGTTAAAACTTGTTCGAAAGTTGTACCAACGTCGTAGTTTCGGTGTGTGTTTGGCGGGGATCCCATGTGCTAGACACTATCACTGTGATAAATTGCTCCCAGGTGCCAGCATATGAGTTTTTCAGACATGTTGTATAAGATCCTTAGTATGATAGGTAATACTAGGATGTATTTGGAATATTCAAAGTGTCGAGCCTTTCGCCTTTCGCGAGTGGTATTTCTCCAGCCAAATCTCTCATGCTTTGCTAAGTATTTCCAGTAAGTACTTCCATGCTAGCTAAATTCCATGGTAGGAACCACCCATGTAAAGTATACTTTTTTAATAGACATATTTGGAGTCTGCTTTGAATTTATGTCTCTGTTCGTCAAGTAGACATAAAAATAATATATGTAGATGATAAAAAATCCAACTGCTTAACTATGCAGTTGACTTTGTGTTCATTATCAATAGCAAACGCGGCAGAAATCATGCACAAAAATTCCTAGACATCATCAGCAGGGAATCGGAACGCATAGCAGTGAAAATAAACTGCAATAAAAAAAAGCAATTGCTGTTAAAATCAGAACTCAAGATATCCAACTCGTAATACAAGGAAACGAAATTGAGTGAGTCGCCTCTTTTCAATACGTTGAAGACATTATAGAGAGCAATATTAAATTCACAGACGAAATTATATATCTTCGGCAACGTTGCAAAGCCAGAAACTCAGCTTTGCGCTCCCTGACAAGTCTTAGAAATGGTGCAACTCTACTTGTACTCAAAATGTACTTCGTTCAAGTAGTTAGGTCATTTATTGACTATGTTGCTCCTGCTCTCACGTCTCTTAGTGATAACCAGAGGGAGGAACTCGAAGTGTCAACAAATGATGCCCCCAGAACAATGCTGGGAGCACCCAGCATTTTTTAACTCCCTGGAGTTAAAATAATTGCATCCGGGAAATGCAATGAGGGTTTGTGTCTCGGAGAGACTGCAGGATCCGTGTGAGAGCAGTAGAACTCCGGGTTAAAATTCTTTTATCCATGTCGTTGCCCAATCTATTAAGGCACGTCTGGGATCCTCTCGGACGTAAGTTCGAACCCTCATCACGGCTCCTTGTGAATTTGTTCGTAGAATAGCTTGTTGACAGAGCCCGGGTGCAAGGGGAATTATGTAAAACCCCGGTTTGTGTCTCAGAGAGACTGCGGGATCCGTGTGAGGACAGTAGCACTCACGGTTGCAATTCATTTTACCATGTCGTGGCGCAGTTACTAAGGCGCGTCTGGGATCATCTCGGATGTAAGTTCGAACCATCTACATGGCCATTGTGGATTTGTTCATTCGATGTATCACGCTATAGTGATTTCTGCGTGTACTATCGAACCTTGTTACCGAATTCAGTAACGGACTCAATATATAACTGAACTCAATTACGGGCTCACTATAGCCTCATGCTAAAGGGAAATTTTGTTTAGAGTCGGTGAATCTAATACAACAACATATTATTAAATGTAGCTGTTATCTTCTGATGAGCTTATTCACAAATATATACGTGTCTATAATCTGAAGTAAACAAATAAACAGAAGTATGAAGATGGATGCATACAGCAGGAGTATGAGTAGACAGCAGGAAAAGAAGAAAGAATGAGGAATAAACAGCTTGAGGTAAATATGATAGAAGGAGGAGCAGGCAGTACTTGAAGGTCAGTGGGAAATTACAGAGAGATGTGGGCAATTGTCTGGGTTTAAACGTTAAAGAGTGTTGGAGGAGGATAATATTGACTGGCGTTGGATGGTGAGAAGTGCAGAGGTCTGGGTGTGTGTTACAATGTTGGAGGAAGACAGTTATGACTGTCTTAGGATGGTGAGAGGTGCAGAGGTCTGGGTGTGTGTGTTACAGTGTTGGAGGAGGACAATAATGACTGGCTTATGATGCTGAAATGCAGAGGTCATAGAGTGTGTTACAGTGTTGGAGGAGGACAGTTTTGACTGTCTTAGGATGGTGAGAGAGGCAGAGGTCTGGGTGTGTGTGTTACAGTGTTGGAGGAGGACAATAATGGCTGGCTTATGATGCTGAAATGTGCAGAGGTAATGGTGTGTGTTACAGTGTTCGAGGAGGACAGTAATGACTGGTATAGGATAGTGTGAGGTGCTGAAGGAAACATCAGTACAGAGAATGTATGTAACGCTGGAACGTGAAAAACTAATTTGAGGAATTTTGGGTGATATTTGTTAGGTCTTATACGACTAATCCAAATCCCCTGTCTTATATTATGGTCTCTGAATACCTTATTGTGATACGTAGGCCAACTACGATGCTTCATATTAAGTGTTGTCACATATAATAGCATTTACTGTTACTCCCAGTCCCCGGAGGACTGGTTGTCCTCCCGGGGACACACAACTCAAATATTATAATAATAATAATAATATCATCATCACCATCATAACCTTATTATTGTAATAATATATAAATTGGTTTTAATATTGTAATAATATATTATATATATTATTACAATAAAATTATAATTATATATTATTACAATATTAATATTATGATGGTGATTATGATATCATTATTATTATTATATTTTAGTTATGTGTTGTAGTGTGTGGTAATCCCCATAGGACTTGCAGTCCTCCTTCGTGGGGTTCTATAGGGTCCTCAGTGAGGCTACCAGCCTGCTTCAGGAGAAGTTCCAGGGAGCGGTCCTTCAGGCCTTCGTCCTCGACCTCATACATGAACCCCGTGCCTGAAGCGCCTTACAAACACCTGCTCTGGGTAGATGGGACTCGACAGCCTGGAAGGCAGCTCATCAAAGGGTGAAGGAAAACCCTGAATTCTAACCACCGCTGCCTCGCGACTGTACCCACTTTTGGAAAAAGCTTCACAAGTCAATCTCGAAGAAAGATCAGGAGTTGGAACCCCTAAGGCAGTTCGTTGTTGACTTCAACCTCGTTCTGACACCTCCTGAGACGGCGCTGAAACTAAACATATTGGCGTTTGCCTTTCCATTGGAAACTTTCAGTAACTTGGCGCTGGGGGGGGGGGACCTGCTGCATGGGTAACAGATTCTCCTCCATATCGACCTACCCTGGCGTTACGCCTTGGAGAGAACACACCAGCCTCAACAACCAGAGTGCAACTCCATAGTCTGCTGAGACTGCAGGATGCCTACTACTACTACTACATATAATACATGAGTAGTAGTCCACACCTTCGAGTAATTATAACCCAACAGAGACCCAAAGGCAAATAAAGTCTCTGCAGAGTTATACAAGGATATAAAGCAGTGAAGGATTCAAAATGTGGATTCTATTTTTAAGAAAAAATATAGATCACTAGCACTGAACTATTGTCCACCTAAATTGATTTCTTTAGTGGGACATTATTACTTAAATTGATAATGTTTTAAATGACACAGTCGTTCATATATCCTCTTTGAAAACCGTTGGTTAATGAGGATTCAAAACAGGGTTTCAATATGTGGCACTGGTCTTTACCAAATTACATCTTATTAATTTCCAGTGTATTTCAAGTTGTTGATAGCAAACAATGACAACTTTCTACTCCTTGACTTTAGCAAAGCTTTTGATGCTATGTCTTGGAAGAAACTCATTAGAACGTTAGAGACTTATGAAATATGGAGGGGAGGGACGGTTAAGATGGATTTGGATTATTTCAAAGAAAGCAGAGTTAATATCAAAGGAGTGAAGTCCCAGTAACCATTAATGACCTTTATATTTGTAAACGATATAGGCAGGGGATGGAATATTAAAATTATAAATTTTGCAGACGAGCAATATGTAATGCACAATTATACGGCATCAACTAAATAACATCCAAATATATATTTCGAAAAGGGTTAGCAAAAAATCATGGTTAGAAACACTCCATTTTTTATGAGTCTACTCTGAGTTTACGTTTATGTCGGGCTAGATTCGGGACAAAAAAATTCTTGCAGGTCGTCAGGACGCTCTTGTTCCTTCCTGGCACAATTTTATCTTTCCCTGTTTTCCTGAGTTTACACAGCTGTAGCAAGAGGAAACAGACAAGACACAATGACCAGCTTACCTCTCTCTCCCCCAGGTCGTGGGACATAACTTCAACATCCTGGATGTTACTAGCAACCTTTACCTTGTGTTCCTTGACCCACACTGCCCAGGCTGCCCCAGCACCGCCCGTCACAATAGCTCTCAGACCGCCCTCTCGCCACCCCGGCTATAACACCGGTGACGACGACTCTGTAACCATGATAGAGCAGAGATTTCCTAAATATTTCTTCCCAAAAAGCGGTGCCAGAGATTTGTCCCTCATCAACGAGAAGGCCGCCACGAGTGGCTACGGCGACAGGAACTTCTTGAGGTAAGTAGTAAAGGTGCGAGTGAAAGAGACATGTTGAGGACGGGGTGAGAGAAGTTAGATGAATTTAAAGATTGCTCGAGAGAGATAGAGAGAGAGGAAACTGATGTTAGGTATTATAGTGTAAACAATTAAGATAATGAATGAAAAGAAGAACTTAATTTTAATTTTAAGATTAAATTAAGATAGAGATGGGAAAGTTGCTATAGAGGTTAATAGGAAACAACGAAGAAAGTTTAAATAAGACCTAAATATATTATTAGAAATATTTCAAAAACACTAGCAAAATTATTTGTATATTATTCCTTATAAAATGAATTAAGCAAAAAATGGAGTCAAAGTATTTCTGTTAAGTTCAACATCTTGAAAAGAACAGCAATAATATTAAATAAAGTTCCTATACACAACAATTTAAAACATGTGTTTATAACTCTTAATTCCTGGTAATCACGTTTCATCACTAATTCAGTATTTTAAAATTTGAATGGAAATTTTGAAAATTAAAAAAAAATCAAATGGTTATCCTAACATATTACATTATATATATATTCTAAGATTCGGAATATATTGATGCTTTCTTCATTATTAATAAAACATACAAGCGAAATAATATTTATCTAGGAAAATTCATATCTGAATTATTTCAGCAAGTAACCCTATCGCCACAATAAAACTGATCATTTGAATGCTGAACATTAACAAATAAAGACGATCTTTATCTGTATTCTAAAGATTGCAAACATTGTGAGCCATTCTCATGCATGTCATCAGATTTATACAAGAGAATTGTCTAAAATATTGTTCATGTTTAGAACAGTTCTGTGGTGTCTGTCAGACCTTGTGCGAGTGACATGTCTGAAGTGAGCCAAGTATTAGGAAGTGCAACAGAGATAATGTACTGTCATCTTGAATTGCGAGAGAAAGAAGTTTGGGCAGAGCGGGAAAGGGCTTCATGCAACTTGCCCCTGGGCTCCTTCTCTTGGCACTCATTATAGAATAAAGCTCATTATAGAAACTCTTTATACTCATTATAGAATGAAAATCAAACAAACAATAATATTATACCAGGAAATCTCTTGGGACATAACCAACCATAGATTAGAAAACTGCTTAGATTCTGTGACAAATTTTCACTCAACCAGCAGATATCAGAGCCAACAAGAAGTGAAAATATTCTCGATCTGGTCTTCACAAACAATGAAGACATAATCATGGACATTACGATCTCAGATACCACATACTCAGATCAGAAGCTCATTGAAGTGCAAATTACCATCAATACTCAGAATGGACCTAAAACAATGATCAAACGAGAGGGGATACTCAGTAAGTTCAATTTTAACAATAAAAGGATAGACTATGAGAAAATAAACAGGGAACTTACAAACATTCCATGAGAAACTGTTCTAGGTAATAAAAGACCTACTGAAGGAATAGAAAAACTGACTTCGGAAGCGTATCAAGTCTGTCTGAAACTTGTTCCTTTGAGAAAAGCCGAAAAGAGGTCCAACATAGAACGAGAACGAAGGCGTCACTATAAAAGAAGGAGAAAAAAACGGAAATGCTTAAGCAAACACGACTTTCCCATTAAAGAAGGAATAATTTAAATAGGAAGATTGCAGAAATCAAGCGGAAATTGAAACACTCATATCAGACTGAAGAATGGCAGTTCGAACAGAAAGCAATTCAGGAAATAAAGAAAATTCCAAAATACTTCTTCACATATGCAAAATCAAAGTCTAAAACCACTGCCAATATTGGACCTATTCGTACTAGTGAAGGTTCATACACGGAGGATGACAAAGAAATTAGTGAAATCCTAAAAAAGCAGTATGAGGACATGTTTAACACTACAATAAACAACGTGAAAGTGGAAGATCCAGACAATTTCTTGATGCGTGATATCCAAACCCCTATAAATATAACTGATATGAACACAAGCATACTAGATTTTGAAAGAGAAATTGAAAACATGCCCATGCACTCAGCTCCGGGTTCAGATTCATGGAATTCATTATGTATAAAGAAATGCAAGGTGCTGGTAGCACAGGCACTCAGTATAGTGGAGGAAGATCTTAGACACGGGGGAGATACCAGATGCACTAAAAGTAACAGACATACCCCTCTACACAAGGGAGGGAGCAAAGCATTGGTAAAGAATTATAGACCAGTTGCACTAACGTCCCACATAATAAAAGTATTTGAGAGAGTGATTAGGAGTCAGGTCACCAGTTTCATGGAGACCAATGACCTTCACAACCCAGGCCAACATGGATTTCGAGCAGGAAAATCGTGCCTCTCACAGTTACTTGACCATTACGACAAAGTCACTGAGGCATTAGAAGGAAAACAGAATGCTGATGTTGTATACACGGACTTCGCAAAGGCAGTCGATAAATGGGACCATGGAGTGATAGCACACAAAATGGATCAATGGGAATAACCGGTAAAGTAGTACGCTGGCTTCTCAGTTCTCTGTCAAACAGGACACAACGAGTAACAGTCAATCATATAAAATCGAGTCCAAGCGCAGTCAAAAGCTCTGTACCTCAGGGTACAGTCCTTGCTCCAATACTTTTCCTTATTCTCATATCAGATATAGACAAAAATACAAGTCACAGCTTCGTATCATCCTTTGCAGATGACAAAAATATCAGCATGAAAATTACCTCGGCTGAAAACATTGAAAACCTTCAAGCAGATAATAATAAAGTTTTCGAAGGGTCAACAGAAAATAACATGATGTTTAACAGTGATCAATTCCAGGTACTCAGGTACGGTAAAAATGAGAACCTTAAATATAATACAGGTTTCAAAACAATCCAATTTGCCCATAATAGGAAAGCAACATGTAAAGTATTGGGAATAATGATGTCTGACGACCTAACATTTAGGGAGCATAACCAAACAAATATTGCGTTAGCCAGAAAAATTATCGGATGGATTACAAGAACTTTTAAATCCAGGGATCCCATCACAATGGTTGTACTCTTCAAATCACTTGTGCTGTCCCGTCTTGCGTACTGCTCAGTACTCACTTCCCCATTCAGAGCAGGAGAGATTGCTGAAGTAGAGTGAATACAGAGAACATATACGGCATACATAGACACAATAAAGCACCTAAAGCTAAATTACTGGCATAGTCTCAAAGCTCTCCAAATGTACTCACAAGAGAGAAGACGAGAGAGATATTAAATAATATACAGGTGTAAGATACTGGAGGGCCAGGTCTCAAATCTACACAGTAATATAACAACATACTGAAGTGAACGATATAGCTGAAAATGCAGAATAGAACCAGTGAAGAGTAGGGGGTGCCATAGGCACAATCAGAGAACACTGTATAAACATCAGAGGTCCGCGGTTGTTCAACAGCCTTCCAGTGAGCATAAAAAATATTGCCTGAACAACCGTGGACATCTTCAAGAGAAAACTAGATAATTTTCTCCAATGAGTTCCGGACCAACCGGGGTGTGATGGATATGTTGGCCTGCGGGCCGCTGCAAGCAACAGCCTAGTGTACCAAACTCTCACAAGTCAAGTCTGGCCTCGGGCTGGGCTTAGGGAGTAGAAGAACTCCCATAACCCCCATCAACCAAGTATCAACCAGGTATGAACCAGAATGATCACCTGGAGGCTGCTAGTGGTTGTTGCTATGGTATGATGACGTGAAATGATCAATCAGAAGTGGTTTCTTTTGACTTGACACTTTCGTCAGTTTTGAAAGCTGTTTCTATAAATATAAATATCACCCAGCACTGGTACCCAAGAACCAGCATGAGTTCTTAATATGCTTGCAAACATGACCGTCACTACTGAGACATCCTCTCATTCAACACTACACTCTACATATTCTTCCGGAGATATTTGATGACTACTCTATGATTTGGGAATCTTGGATGTGTGAATTTGACCGGTGGCAGAGACAGAAACTAGCTTCATTTTCTGTTTTCGCAATCCATGCAAAAAGGATTGCATGGGTGTATTGGCCACTGTGACTTATTGATTAAAGTGTAAGGAAAAAGATGGTTGTGCTTCAGCTGGATGAATGTGTCATTATGTGAGGTAGTGCCCACTACCAAGTGATCCCCGAGGGGACGGAGAGCAGACGGGTTCATTGAGTGTGCCTGTGCTGGGTAGAGGGGAAGGAGGCAGTACCCACTCCAGACGGAGGTGTAGTCAGCTGGTTGTAACACGTTAATACCAAATGTGCCAACACGAATGTTCACTGTAAAGCATAGGCTTGTTTATCTTCATCACACACACAAAATTTAAGAAGACACTGAAATAATATAAAATATTTTTTCCATGTGGCTCAGAAACTTGTAGTAACTTTGCCTTCATGGTCTTGGTACGCTTATGGGAGATGGAGGCACTGTCAGGGAAAAATTCTGCCCCTGACCTTTCCCTGTGACTCTACAGCCCTATACTCAGTATCATGCAAGTGTTATCTCTCCGTCCCCACCCATCCACCGTCCCGACCTGACCGATGGCTGTTGGAAACTTAGGATCAAACTCCTTAATCACAGATTCACTTGACTGTAGCAGCGTAGAACCTCAGGTGCTGCTGCTTCTATATATAATGTTTCTGTTCATATATATGACTAAACACAAGAATGACTTAGGAATAATTGGATTGAAACTAACTGGTGTGTTCCTGCTGAAGCCCTCATCTCTGTATCTCTCCTCTTCCTATATTATCTTAAACGTCGTATTCTAATACGAACAGATTATTAAAAAAAATCAAATCAAATTTGTGTGATTCTCTTCAACATTCTTTTCTCTATTGTCCTCGCCATTGCATTCATCTTTATTATATTTCGTTTATATTCCTCTCCTTAAGAATCGTCTTCATTTGACTTTTGTGTTTCTCATCATCCAATTCTTCATCTTTCCGTCTTTGTTCATCTCCCACTAATTGATACCTTTATATTCATTGTCAATCTCATATTTTTATTCTCATATTCATTGGCTTCATATTTTCTTGTCTACATTTCTTATCATTCCTCTCTTCTTCATAGATATCTTCTTTGTATTACAAATCATCACTTTCAATAGCTATTACTGATATATGACTCACTTGAACAATTACAAGTGAAGAAAAATACCAATGATGTGTAACAATAATATGTACCACAGGTTTGGAAGCAGAAACCTGGGTGGCTACGACAACAGCGGGTTACGAGGACGTAACTTCCTCAGGCTCGGAAGCTCTGACTTGGGCGATTTGATTCTCACTGGAGGACCCATGGAGTTCGCTGCTGGCCTCCAGGGTGAGGTGGAGGAGGAAGATCTTCCTTTTAAAACTAATCTTCCCTCCTTCAAGGATAACAGTATTATCCGAAGGTAAGAGGGCGAGGGTTAATGAATCAAAATATAATTTATTTTGAAAATTTATATAATAAAACTTGTTAAAAAATGCAGTATTGCACAACAAGTGCAGGATGGTGTGTTGTGTAACATTATTAATACACTGTTGCAACGCATTAGTTGTGAAGAAGATGCTTAAAACAAGCCCTCGTGGATGCATGTAATGTAGATTCAAATAATGAATATTATAATTTTAGGCCTGATAACAAATGTTGTTCTTGAGTTGTTAATCGCATTAGTGTTAACAGATTGATTATTTGTTTCATAGAGTAATGTCTAAATAATTCGTTATCATGCACTCATTAAATGAATATCTCCTAGATTTGGCCATGGTGACCGCAACTTCCTACGATTCGGTCGCTCCATTGACCGTCAGCTGAGCTCCCTGCCTCAGAAAGACTGTGATGAAGACCTCCAAAGTCTAAAAATAATTCCCCCCCCCCTTCCCCATAACTGGCACCACGCAAGACATTTCCACCAAGGCCATTGAGCCCTCAGAATCAAGGGGAAGCTCTTCTCATTACAAAAAGAGATCGGCAGCACTATCCATATATGACCATAGATCAATGTCATCCTACAGTCCAGTCTCCTGGGCCAGAGGATTCAAGTCTGAAGAAGAGTTATCCAAGATGTCCTCAGAAGGCCCTTCGTCTTTATCAGAATCTCAGCAGTCCAAAGTGATGGAGATGCCAGCCGAGTACTCTCACAACGTGAGAATTCCCAGGAGAAATTATCTCAGGTTTGGGTAAACTGGAAGATGAACCTGACCTCCACACCTAAACCTCCAACATTCAATTTGTTCCCTAATGACCTTGTTGTTACCTCATCCTACACAAATATTACACGTCCTTTTTTCACAATCACATCATATAAGATTATGATGCATTATTCATCCTTACCCTCTTCATTTACAATACAGTTGTGTGTCTTCATTATTAATTCTTAATTTACCGTCCTTATTTAAATTAATTTCTTATCAATGATGAAAATCAGCCCAAAGCAATTCTCTCCAGAAATCCAAATGGTACACTTGGCTATTTATGGATGTAACGTTCGATGAACCTAAATTTGTATGAGCACTATTAAGCTTCCAAGAATGTTGACATGCCACTTATAAGTAAGAGCTCCAAAATAATATGTGCAAACTAATCACGATGTGGCACTCATTGGAAAAGTGCTTCAGAAACACACAGAGATACTTGAATCTGCAACTGACTGCAGAAGATTAACAATTATAGACACCATTCCCTTGACATAATATCAGACCTAATCTAAAAAAAAAACTTTCCCTCACTGCCAACAATTAGGCCTAGATTCGAACCAATGGAAGAGGACATCACAACAAAGGAAACTTCTCTGGCTCCTGAGCTCGGCAGTTTGTGTCAAGTAACCTCTACTTCATGTCTACTCGACTATTACCTTACCATGCGTGCAAAGTACTATATCTCACATAAAGATGTTCTAAGCAGGAAAATAATTTTGTGCATTAAATACATCACAGTCATTTTTGTTGTATTATATAACCCTTAACCCAGACTGACTATAAATTTTGAAACCTAATCACCCAACTCAGGTAGCGTTCTGACTACCTAGTAGCCAGAACGCACTTCTCAGCCTACTATGTAAGGCAAGATTTGCCAAATAGGTCAAGTGATGTTCTTTATTTTCAATAATGTTTTTCCTATTGGTTAATTTTAAATATTATTATTATTATATTATTTTAAGAACATAAATTATTGATTTAGTTAGGTTAGTTTAGGTTAGGTTAACGTAGGTTAGGTTAGGTTAGGTAGGGTTGGTTAGGTTCGGTCATATATCTACATTAGTTTTAACTCGAATTTTTAAAAAATTTGCTCATACGTAATATAATGAATAGCTTTATCATTTCAAAAGAAAAAAATAGAAAAATATTGAAATTCTGGAAAACTTGGCTTATTAGGCAAATCGCCCCTTACAAAGTAGGCACAGAACTGCGTTCTGACTATTAGGTACAACATATATATATATATATATATATATATATATATATATATATATATATATATATATATATATATATATATATATATATATATGTCGTACCTAGCAGCCAGAACTCACTTCTCAGCCTACTATGCATGGCCTGATTTGCCTAATAAGCCTAGTTTTCATGAATTAATGTTTTTTTGACAACCTAACCTACCTAACCTAACGTTTTCGGCTACCTAACCTAACCTAACCTATAAAGATAGGTTAGGTTAGGTTAGGTAGGGTTGGTTAGGTTCGGTCATATATCTACGTTAATTTTAACTCCAATAAAAAAAAATTGACCTCATACATAATGAAATGGGTAGCTTTATCATTTCATAAGAAAAAAATTAGAGAAAATATATTAATTCAGTAAAACTTGGCTTATTAGGCAAATCGGGCCTCGCATAGTAGGCTGAGAAGTGAGTTCTGGCTACTAGGTACGACATATATATATATATATATATATATATATATATGTCGTACCTAGTAGCCAGAACGCACTTCTCAGCCTAATATGCAAGACCAAATTTGCCTAATAAGCCAAGTTTTACTGAATTAATATATTTTCTCTATTTTTTTTCTTATGAAATGATAAAGCTACCCATTTCATTATGTATGAGGTCAATTTTTTTTTAATGGAGTTAAAATTAACGTAGATATATGACCGAACCTAACCAACCCTACCTAACCTAACCTAACCTATCTTCATAGGTTAGGTTCGGTTAGGTAGCAGAAAAAGTTAGGTTAGGTTAGGTTAGGTAGGTTAGGTAGTCGAAAAAACATTAATTCGTGAAAACTTGGTTTATTGGGCAAATCGGGCCTTGAATAGTAGGCTGATAAGTACGTTCTGGCTATTAGGTACGACATATATATATATATATATATATGTCGTACCTAGTAGCCAGAATGCACTTCTGAGCCTACTATGCAAGGCCCAATTTGCCTAATAAGCCAAGTTTTCATGAATTAATTGTTTTTCGACAACCTAACCTACCTAACCTAACTTTTTCGGCTACCTAACCTAACCTAACCTATAAAGATAGGTTAGGTTAGGTTAGATAGGGTTGGTTAGGTTCGGTCATATATCTATGTTAATTTTAACTCCAATAAAAAAAAATTGACCTCATACATAATGAAATGGGTAGCTTTATCATTTCACAAGAAAAAAATTAGAGAAAATATATTAATTCAGGAAAACTTTGCTTATTAGGCAAATCGGGCCTTGCATAGTAGGCTGAGAAGTGCGTTCTGGCTACTAGGTACGACATATATATATATATATATATATATATATATATATATATATATATATATATATATATATATATATATATATACATATATATATATATATATATATATATATATATATATATATATATATATATATATATGCATATATATATATATGCATATATATATATATATATATATATATATATATATATATATATATATATATATATATATATATATATATATATATATATATATATATATGCATATATATATATATATATATATATATATATATATATATATATATATATATATATATATATATAAGCCTATACTTGCATAAACCACAAGTGAAGATAAACAATCTTTGGACAACACCCACCAGTGGGACTCGAACCCAGAAAGCACAACTACCTTCCAGTAGCTGGCATAACTAGTATGCTTTAACCCACTACGCCATCAGACCTTACAAAAGAAGTAGATAGTTCGAGATATATATCTCAAACATCTCTACCTCCCGAAGGCACCAGATGAGTGAGGGGTCAGTCTGCATTTTTCGTCCAGCCACTGTCAATGTGAGAGAACTCGTGTCCAGCTTATAAGCCTATACTTGCATAAACCACAAGTGAAGATAAACAATCTTTGGACAACACCCACCAGTGGGACTCGAACCCAGAAAGCACAACTACCTTCCAGTAGCTGGCATAACTAGTATGCTTTAACCCACTACGCCATCAGACCTTACAAAAGAAGTAGATAGTTCGAGATATATATCTCAAACATCTCTACCTCCCGAAGGCACCAGATGAGTGAGGGGTCAGTCTGCATTTTTCGTCAAGCCACTGTCAATGTGAGAGAACTCGTGTCCAGCTTATAAGCCTATACTTGCATAAACCACAAGTGAAGATAAACAATCTTTGGACAACACCCACCAGTGGGACTCGAACCCAGAAAGCACAACTACCTTCCAGTAGCTGGCATAACTAGTATGCTTTAACCCACTACGCCATCAGACCTTACAAAAGAAGTAGATAGTTCGAGATATATATCTCAAACATCTCTACCTCCCGAAGGCACCAGATGAGTGAGGGGTCAGTCTGCATTTTTCGTCAAGCCACTGTCAATGTGAGAGAACTCGTGTCCAGCTTATAAGCCTATACTTGCATAAACCACAAGTGAAGATAAACAATCTTTGGACAACACCCACCAGTGGGACTCGAACCCAGAAAGCACAACTACCTTCCAGTAGCTGGCATAACTAGTATGCTTTAACCCACTACGCCATCAGACCTTACAAAAGAAGTAGATAGTTCGAGATATATATCTCAAACATCTCTACCTCCCGAAGGCACCAGATGAGTGAGGGGTCAGTCTGCATTTTTCGTCAAGCCACTGTCAATGTGAGAGAACTCGTGTCCAGCTTATAAGCCTATACTTGCATAAACCACAAGTGAAGATAAACAATCTTTGGACAACACCCACCAGTGGGACTCGAACCCAGAAAGCACAACTACCTTCCAGTAGCTGGCATAACTAGTATGCTTTAACCCACTACGCCATCAGACCTTACAAAAGAAGTAGATAGTTCGAGATATATATCTCAAACATCTCTACCTCCCGAAGGCATCAGATGAGTGAGGGGTCAGTCTGCATTTTTCGTCAAGCCACTGTCAATGTGAGAGAACTCGTGTCCAGCTTATAAGCCTATACTTGCATAAACCACAAGTGAAGATAAACAATCTTTGGACAACACCCACCAGTGGGACTCGAACCCAGAAAGCACAACTACCTTCCAGTAGCTGGCATAACTAGTATGCTTTAACCCACTACGCCATCAGACCTTACAAAAGAAGTAGATAGTTCGAGATATATATCTCAAACATCTCTACCTCCCGAAGGCACCAGATGAGTGAGGGGTCAGTCTGCATTTTTCGTCAAGCCACTGTCAATGTGAGAGAACTCGTGTCCAGCTTATAAGCCTATACTTGCATAAACCACAAGTGAAGATAAACAATCTTTGGACAACACCCACCAGTGGGACTCGAACCCAGAAAGCACAACTACCTTCCAGTAGCTGGCATAACTAGTATGCTTTAACCCACTACGCCATCAGACCTTACAAAAGAAGTAGATAGTTCGAGATATATATCTCAAACATCTCTACCTCCCGTAGGCACCAGATGAGTGAGGGGTCAGTCTGCATTTTTCGTCAAGCCACTGTCAATGTGAGAGAACTCGTGTCCAGCTTATAAGCCTATACTTGCATAAACCACAAGTGAAGATAAACAATCTTTGGACAACACCCACCAGTGGGACTCGAACCCAGAAAGCACAACTACCTTCCAGTAGCTGGCATAACTAGTATGCTTTAACCCACTACGCCATCAGACCCTACAAAAGAAGTAGATAGTTCGAGATATATATCTCAAACATCTCTACCTCCCGAAGGCACCAGATGAGTGAGGGGTCAGTCTGCATTTTTCGTCAAGCCACTGTCAATGTGAGAGAACTCGTGTCCAGCTTATAAGCCTATACTTGCATAAACCACAAGTGAAGATAAACAATCTTTGGACAACACCCACCAGTGGGACTCGAACCCAGAAAGCACAACTACCTTCCAGTAGCTGGCATAACTAGTATGCTTTAACCCACTACGCCATCAGACCTTACAAAAGAAGTAGATAGTTCGAGATATATATCTCAAACATCTCTACCTCCCGAAGGCACCAGATGAGTGAGGGGTCAGTCTGCATTTTTCGTCAAGCCACTGTCAATGTGAGAGAACTCGTGTCCAGCTTATAAGCCTATACTTGCATAAACCACAAGTGAAGATAAACAATCTTTGGACAACACCCACCAGTGGGACTCGAACCCAGAAAGCACAACTACCTTCCAGTAGCTGGCATAACTAGTATGCTTTAACCCACTACGCCATCAGACCTTACAAAAGAAGTAGATAGTTCGAGATATATATCTCAAACATCTCTACCTCCCGAAGGCACCAGATGAGTGAGGGGTCAGTCTGCATTTTTCGTCAAGCCACTGTCAATGTGAGAGAACTCGTGTCCAGCTTATAAGCCTATACTTGCATAAACCACAAGTAAAGATAAACAATCTTTGGACAACACCCACCAGTGGGACTCGAACCCAGAAAGCACAACTACCTTCCAGTAGCTGGCATAACTAGTATGCTTTAACCCACTACGCCATCAGACCTTACAAAAGAAGTAGATAGTTCGAGATATATATCTCAAACATCTCTACCTCCCGAAGGCACCAGATGAGTGAGGGGTCAGTCTGCATTTTTCGTCAAGCCACTGTCAATGTGAGAGAACTCGTGTCCAGCTTATAAGCCTATACTTGCATAAACCACAAGTGAAGATAAACAATCTTTGGACAACACCCACCAGTGGGACTCGAACCCAGAAAGCACAACTACCTTCCAGTAGCTGGCATAACTAGTAAGGTCTGTTCTTTTGTAAGGTCTGATGGCGTAGTGGGTTAAAGCATACTAGTTATGCCAGCTACTGGAAGGTAGTTGTGCTTTCTGGGTTCGAGTCCCACTGGTGGGTGTTGTCCAAAGATTGTTTATCTTCACTTGTGGTTTATGCAAGTATAGGCTTATAAGCTGGACACGAGTTCTCTCACATTGACAGTGGCTTGACGAAAAATGCAGACTGACCCCTCACTCATCTGGTGCCTTCGGGAGGTAGAGATGTTTGAGATATATATCTCGAACTATCTACTTCTTTTGTAAGGTCTGATGGCGTAGTGGGTTAAAGCATACTAGTTATGCCAGCTACTGGAAGGTAGTTGTGCTTTCTGGGTTCGAGTCCCACTGGTGGGTGTTGTCCAAAGATTGTTTATCTTCACTTGTGGTTTATGCAAGTATAGGCTTATAAGCTGGACACGAGTTCTCTCACATTGACAGTGGCTTGACGAAAAATGCAGACTGACCCCTCACTCATCTGGTGCCTTCGGGAGGTAGAGATGTTTGAGATATATATCTCGAACTATCTACTTCTTTTGTAAGGTCTGATGGCGTAGTGGGTTAAAGCATACTAGTTATGCCAGCTACTGGAAGGTAGTTGTGCTTTCTGGGTTCGAGTCCCACTGGTGGGTGTTGTCCAAAGATTGTTTATCTTCACTTGTGGTTTATGCAAGTATAGGCTTATAAGCTGGACACGAGTTCTCTCACATTGACAGTGGCTTGACGAAAAATGCAGACTGACCCCTCACTCATCTGGTGCCTTCGGGAGGTAGAGATGTTTGAGATATATATCTCGAACTATCTACTTCTTTTGTAAGGTCTGATGGCGTAGTGGGTTAAAGCATACTAGTTATGCCAGCTACTGGAAGGTAGTTGTGCTTTCTGGGTTCGAGTCCCACTGGTGGGTGTTGTCCAAAGATTGTTTATCTTCACTTGTGGTTTATGCAAGTATAGGCTTATAAGCTGGACACGAGTTCTCTCACATTGACAGTGGCTTGACGAAAAATGCAGACTGACCCCTCACTCATCTGGTGCCTTCGGGAGGTAGAGATGTTTGAGATATATATCTCGAACTATCTACTTCTTTTGTAAGGTCTGATGGCGTAGTGGGTTAAAGCATACTAGTTATGCCAGCTACTGGAAGGTAGTTGTGCTTTCTGGGTTCGAGTCCCACTGGTGGGTGTTGTCCAAAGATTGTTTATCTTCACTTGTGGTTTATGCAAGTATAGGCTTATAAGCTGGACACGAGTTCTCTCACATTGACAGTGGCTTGACGAAAAATGCAGACTGACCCCTCACTCATCTGGTGCCTTCGGGAGGTAGAGATGTTTGAGATATATATCTCGAACTATCTACTTCTTTTGTAAGGTCTGATGGCGTAGTGGGTTAAAGCATACTAGTTATGCCAGCTACTGGAAGGTAGTTGTGCTTTCTGGGTTCGAGTCCCACTGGTGGGTGTTGTCCAAAGATTGTTTATCTTCACTTGTGGTTTATGCAAGTATAGGCTTATAAGCTGGACACGAGTTCTCTCACATTGACAGTGGCTTGACGAAAAATGCAGACTGACCCCTCACTCATCTGGTGCCTTCGGGAGGTAGAGATGTTTGAGATATATATCTCGAACTATCTACTTCTTTTGTAAGGTCTGATGGCGTAGTGGGTTAAAGCATACTAGTTATGCCAGCTACTGGAAGGTAGTTGTGCTTTCTGGGTTCGAGTCCCACTGGTGGGTGTTGTCCAAAGATTGTTTATCTTCACTTGTGGTTTATGCAAGTATAGGCTTATAAGCTGGACACGAGTTCTCTCACATTGACAGTGGCTGGACGAAAAATGCAGACTGACCCCTCACTCATCTGGTGCCTTCGGGAGGTAGAGATGTTTGAGATATATATCTCGAACTATCTACTTCTTTTGTAAGGTCTGATGGCGTAGTGGGTTAAAGCATACTAGTTATGCCAGCTACTGGAAGGTAGTTGTGCTTTCTGGGTTCGAGTCCCACTGGTGGGTGTTGTCCAAAGATTGTTTATCTTCACTTGTGGTTTATGCAAGTATAGGCTTATAAGCTGGACACGAGTTCTCTCACATTGACAGTGGCTTGAAGAAAAATGCAGACTGACCCCTCACTCATCTGGTGCCTTCGGGAGGTAGAGATGTTTGAGATATATATCTCGAACTATCTACTTCTTTTGTAAGGTCTGATGGCGTAGTGGGTTAAAGCATACTAGTTATGCCAGCTACTGGAAGGTAGTTGTGCTTTCTGGGTTCGAGTCCCACTGGTGGGTGTTGTCCAAAGATTGTTTATCTTCACTTGTGGTTTATGCAAGTATAGGCTTATAAGCTGGACACGAGTTCTCTCACATTGACAGTGGCTTGACGAAAAATGCAGACTGACCCCTCACTCATCTGGTGCCTTCGGGAGGTAGAGATGTTTGAGATATATATCTCGAACTATCTACTTCTTTTGTAAGGTCTGATGGCGTAGTGGGTTAAAGCATACTAGTTATGCCAGCTACTGGAAGGTAGTTGTGCTTTCTGGGTTCGAGTCCCACTGGTGGGTGTTGTCCAAAGATTGTTTATCTTCACTTGTGGTTTATGCAAGTATAGGCTTATAAGCTGGACACGAGTTCTCTCACATTGACAGTGGCTTGACGAAAAATGCAGACTGACCCCTCACTCATCTGGTGCCTTCGGGAGGTAGAGATGTTTGAGATATATATCTCGAACTATCTACTTCTTTTGTAAGGTCTGATGGCGTAGTGGGTTAAAGCATACTAGTTATGCCAGCTACTGGAAGGTAGTTGTGCTTTCTGGGTTCGAGTCCCACTGGTGGGTGTTGTCCAAAGATTGTTTATCTTCACTTGTGGTTTATGCAAGTATAGGCTTATAAGCTGGACACGAGTTCTCTCACATTGACAGTGGCTTGACGAAAAATGCAGACTGACCCCTCACTCATCTGGTGCCTTCGGGAGGTAGAGATGTTTGAGATATATATCTCGAACTATCTACTTCTTTTGTAAGGTCTGATGGCGTAGTGGGTTAAAGCATACTAGTTATGCCAGCTACTGGAAGGTAGTTGTGCTTTCTGGGTTCGAGTCCCACTGGTGGGTGTTGTCCAAAGATTGTTTATCTTCACTTGTGGTTTATGCAAGTATAGGCTTATAAGCTGGACACGAGTTCTCTCACATTGACAGTGGCTTGACGAAAAATGCAGACTGACCCCTCACTCATCTGGTGCCTTCGGGAGGTAGAGATGTTTGAGATATATATCTCGAACTATCTACTTCTTTTGTAAGGTCTGATGGCGTAGTGGGTTAAAGCATACTAGTTATGCCAGCTACTGGAAGGTAGTTGTGCTTTCTGGGTTCGAGTCCCACTGGTGGGTGTTGTCCAAAGATTGTTTATCTTCACTTGTGGTTTATGCAAGTATAGGCTTATAAGCTGGACACGAGTTCTCTCACATTGACAGTGGCTTGACGAAAAATGCAGACTGACCCCTCACTCATCTGGTGCCTTCGGGAGGTAGAGATGTTTGAGATATATATCTCGAACTATCTACTTCTTTTGTAAGGTCTGATGGCGTAGTGGGTTAAAGCATACTAGTTATGCCAGCTACTGGAAGGTAGTTGTGCTTTCTGGGTTCGAGTCCCACTGGTGGGTGTTGTCCAAAGATTGTTTATCTTCACTTGTGGTTTATGCAAGTATAGGCTTATAAGCTGGACACGAGTTCTCTCACATTGACAGTGGCTTGACGAAAAATGCAGACTGACCCCTCACTCATCTGGTGCCTTCGGGAGGTAGAGATGTTTGAGATATATATCTCGAACTATCTACTTCTTTTGTAAGGTCTGATGGCGTAGTGGGTTAAAGCATACTAGTTATGCCAGCTACTGGAAGGTAGTTGTGCTTTCTGGGTTCGAGTCCCACTGGTGGGTGTTGTCCAAAGATTGTTTATCTTCACTTGTGGTTTATGCAAGTATAGGCTTATAAGCTGGACACGAGTTCTCTCACATTGACAGTGGCTTGACGAAAAATGCAGACTGACCCCTCACTCATCTGGTGCCTTCGGGAGGTAGAGATGTTTGAGATATATATCTCGAACTATCTACTTCTTTTGTAAGGTCTGATGGCGTAGTGGGTTAAAGCATACTAGTTATGCCAGCTACTGGAAGGTAGTTGTGCTTTCTGGGTTCGAGTCCCACTGGTGGGTGTTGTCCAAAGATTGTTTATCTTCACTTGTGGTTTATGCAAGTATAGGCTTATAAGCTGGACACGAGTTCTCTCACATTGACAGTGGCTTGACGAAAAATGCAGACTGACCCCTCACTCATCTGGTGCCTTCGGGAGGTAGAGATGTTTGAGATATATATCTCGAACTATCTACTTCTTTTGTAAGGTCTGATGGCGTAGTGGGTTAAAGCATACTAGTTATGCCAGCTACTGGAAGGTAGTTGTGCTTTCTGGGTTCGAGTCCCACTGGTGGGTGTTGTCCAAAGATTGTTTATCTTCACTTGTGGTTTATGCAAGTATAGGCTTATAAGCTGGACACGAGTTCTCTCACATTGACAGTGGCTTGACGAAAAATGCAGACTGACCCCTCACTCATCTGGTGCCTTCGGGAGGTAGAGATGTTTGAGATATATATCTCGAACTATCTACTTCTTTTGTAAGGTCTGATGGCGTAGTGGGTTAAAGCATACTAGTTATGCCAGCTACTGGAAGGTAGTTGTGCTTTCTGGGTTCGAGTCCCACTGGTGGGTGTTGTCCAAAGATTGTTTATCTTCACTTGTGGTTTATGCAAGTATAGGCTTATAAGCTGGACACGAGTTCTCTCACATTGACAGTGGCTTGACGAAAAATGCAGACTGACCCCTCACTCATCTGGTGCCTTCGGGAGGTAGAGATGTTTGAGATATATATCTCGAACTATCTACTTCTTTTGTAAGGTCTGATGGCGTAGTGGGTTAAAGCATACTAGTTATGCCAGCTACTGGAAGGTAGTTGTGCTTTCTGGGTTCGAGTCCCACTGGTGGGTGTTGTCCAAAGATTGTTTATCTTCACTTGTGGTTTATGCAAGTATAGGCTTATAAGCTGGACACGAGTTCTCTCACATTGACAGTGGCTTGACGAAAAATGCAGACTGACCCCTCACTCATCTGGTGCCTTCGGGAGGTAGAGATGTTTGAGATATATATCTCGAACTATCTACTTCTTTTGTAAGGTCTGATGGCGTAGTGGGTTAAAGCATACTAGTTATGCCAGCTACTGGAAGGTAGTTGTGCTTTCTGGGTTCGAGTCCCACTGGTGGGTGTTGTCCAAAGATTGTTTATCTTCACTTGTGGTTTATGCAAGTATAGGCTTATAAGCTGGACACGAGTTCTCTCACATTGACAGTGGCTTGACGAAAAATGCAGACTGACCCCTCACTCATCTGGTGCCTTCGGGAGGTAGAGATGTTTGAGATATATATCTCGAACTATCTACTTCTTTTGTAAGGTCTGATGGCGTAGTGGGTTAAAGCATACTAGTTATGCCAGCTACTGGAAGGTAGTTGTGCTTTCTGGGTTCGAGTCCCACTGGTGGGTGTTGTCCAAAGATTGTTTATCTTCACTTGTGGTTTATGCAAGTATAGGCTTATAAGCTGGACACGAGTTCTCTCACATTGACAGTGGCTTGACGAAAAATGCAGACTGACCCCTCACTCATCTGGTGCCTTCGGGAGGTAGAGATGTTTGAGATATATATCTCGAACTATCTACTTCTTTTGTAAGGTCTGATGGCGTAGTGGGTTAAAGCATACTAGTTATGCCAGCTACTGGAAGGTAGTTGTGCTTTCTGGGTTCGAGTCCCACTGGTGGGTGTTGTCCAAAGATTGTTTATCTTCACTTGTGGTTTATGCAAGTATAGGCTTATAAGCTGGACACGAGTTCTCTCACATTGACAGTGGCTTGACGAAAAATGCAGACTGACCCCTCACTCATCTGGTGCCTTCGGGAGGTAGAGATGTTTGAGATATATATCTCGAACTATCTACTTCTTTTGTAAGGTCTGATGGCGTAGTGGGTTAAAGCATACTAGTTATGCCAGCTACTGGAAGGTAGTTGTGCTTTCTGGGTTCGAGTCCCACTGGTGGGTGTTGTCCAAAGATTGTTTATCTTCACTTGTGGTTTATGCAAGTATAGGCTTATAAGCTGGACACGAGTTCTCTCACATTGACAGTGGCTTGACGAAAAATGCAGACTGACCCCTCACTCATCTGGTGCCTTCGGGAGGTAGAGATGTTTGAGATATATATCTCGAACTATCTACTTCTTTTGTAAGGTCTGATGGCGTAGTGGGTTAAAGCATACTAGTTATGCCAGCTACTGGAAGGTAGTTGTGCTTTCTGGGTTCGAGTCCCACTGGTGGGTGTTGTCCAAAGATTGTTTATCTTCACTTGTGGTTTATGCAAGTATAGGCTTATAAGCTGGACACGAGTTCTCTCACATTGACAGTGGCTTGACGAAAAATGCAGACTGACCCCTCACTCATCTGGTGCCTTCGGGAGGTAGAGATGTTTGAGATATATATCTCGAACTATCTACTTCTTTTGTAAGGTCTGATGGCGTAGTGGGTTAAAGCATACTAGTTATGCCAGCTACTGGAAGGTAGTTGTGCTTTCTGGGTTCGAGTCCCACTGGTGGGTGTTGTCCAAAGATTGTTTATCTTCACTTGTGGTTTATGCAAGTATAGGCTTATAAGCTGGACACGAGTTCTCTCACATTGACAGTGGCTTGACGAAAAATGCAGACTGACCCCTCACTCATCTGGTGCCTTCGGGAGGTAGAGATGTTTGAGATATATATCTCGAACTATCTACTTCTTTTGTAAGGTCTGATGGCGTAGTGGGTTAAAGCATACTAGTTATGCCAGCTACTGGAAGGTAGTTGTGCTTTCTGGGTTCGAGTCCCACTGGTGGGTGTTGTCCAAAGATTGTTTATCTTCACTTGTGGTTTATGCAAGTATAGGCTTATAAGCTGGACACGAGTTCTCTCACATTGACAGTGGCTTGACGAAAAATGCAGACTGACCCCTCACTCATCTGGTGCCTTCGGGAGGTAGAGATGTTTGAGATATATATCTCGAACTATCTACTTCTTTTGTAAGGTCTGATGGCGTAGTGGGTTAAAGCATACTAGTTATGCCAGCTACTGGAAGGTAGTTGTGCTTTCTGGGTTCGAGTCCCACTGGTGGGTGTTGTCCAAAGATTGTATATATATATATATATATATATATATATATATATATATATATATATATATATATATATATATATATATATATATATATATATATATATATATATATATATATATGCAGAATTAACCACATATGAAAAATAGAAAATGCTCAACGCGTTTTCGGCTAATTCGCCTTCATCAGAGCAAAGTAGAATCAAACGCGTTGAGCATTTTCTATTTTTCATATGTGGTTATTCTGCATACTTGGATCAGTGTTTTTGTGATCATTGTTGCATATATATATATATAAATATATATATATATATATATATATATATATATATATATATATATATATATATATATATATATATATATATATATATATATATATATATTATTAAATATGACCGAAAAAGTAAGATTAATAATTCTGACACGAATTTTCTCAATCTTTCGTACATTTCTTTTCACTGTTGGAGGTAATTCAAAAATCAATTCTCCAAAATTCATTTTTATTTCTAGTCTGAAGCGACACGAGCACGTTTCGTAAAACTTATTACATATTCAAAGACTTTAGTTTACAAATACACAAATGAATAGAACTTACACATCTTCGATTTTGTTTATATCTATATTTGAGTGAGGTGGATGGGGTGAGGTGGCATTAATAGGGTATTAATTTCATCAACACAAGACAGAACAAGAGGTGGCATTAATAGGGTATTAATTTCATCAACACAAGACAACACGAAACAATGGGTATTGAAATGGAAGTGATTGTAGAAAGCCTATTGGTCCATATTTCTTGATGCTTCTATATTGGAGCGGAGTCTTGAGGTGGGTAGAATATAGTTGTGCATTAACTGGCTGTTGATTGCTGGTGTTGACTTCTTAATGTGTAGTGCCTCGCAAACGTCAAGCCGCCTGCTATCGCTGTATCTATCGATGATTTCTGTGTTGTTTACTAGGATTTCTCAGGCGATGGTTTGGTTGTGGGAAGAGATTATATGTTCCTTAATGGAGCCCCGTTGTTTATGCATCGTTAAACGCCTACAAAGAGATGTTGTTGTCTTGCCTATATACTGGGTTTTTTGGAGCTCACAGTCCCCAAGTGGGCATTTGAAGGGATAGACGACGTTGGTCTCTTTTAAAGCGTTCTGCTTTGTGTCTGGAGAGTTTCTCATGAGTAGGCTGGCCGTTTTTCTGGTTTTATAGTAAATCGTCAGTTGTATCCTCTGATTTTTGTCTGTAGGGATAACGTTTCTATTAACAATATCTTTCAGGACCCTTTCCTCTGTTTTCTGAGCTGTGGAAAAGAAGTTCCTGTAAAATAGTCTAATAGGGGGTATAGGTGTTGTGTTAGTTGTCTCTTCAGAGGTTGCATGGCGTTTCACTTTCCTTCTTATGATGTCTTCGACGAAACCATTGGAGAAGCCGTTGTTGACCAGGACCTGCCTTACCCTACAGAGTTCTTCGTCGACTTGCTTCCATTCTGAGCTGTGGTTTAGAGCACGGTCGACATATGCGTTAACAACACTCCTCTTCTACCTGTCTGGGCAGTCGCTGTTGGCATTTAGGCACATTCCTATGTTCGTTTCCTTAGTGTAGACTGCAGTGTGGAAACCTCCGCTCTTTTCCATGACTGTTACATCTAGAAAGGGCAGCTTCCCATCCTTTTCCATCTCGTAAGTGAAACGCCTCACGGAACTCAGCTCAAATGCCTCCTTCAGCTCCTGCAGATGTCTGACATCAGGAACCTGTGTAAAAATGTCGTCAACATACCTGCAGTATATGGCCGGTTTCACGTTCATGTCGACTAAGACTTTTTGCTCGATGGTACCCATGTAGAAGTTTGCAAACAGGACACCTAGGGGAGAACCCATGACGACCCCATCTACTTGCTTATACATGTGCCCATCCGGGCTCAAGAAGAGTGCCTCTTTAGTACAAGCTTGGAGTAGTTTCCTTAGAATATTTTTGGGTATGTCAAGAGGAGTACAGGCTGGATCACGATACACTCTGTCGGCTATCATCCCGATTGTCTCGTCCACAGGTACGTTGGTAAACAGCGATTCTACGTCCAACGAGGCTCTTATCCCTGTGGCCCGTGTGCCCCGCAGTAAGTCAACAAATTCCTTTGGAGACTTCAGTCTGAAGGCGCAAGGAACATAAGGATCCAGCAAGCCGTTGAGTCGCTTCGCCAGTCTGTACGTGGGTGTGGGTATCTGGCTAATGATTGGCCGAAGTGGGTTTCCAGGCTTGTGTGTCTTGACATTTCCATACGCATATCCAGGTTTCTATTTCCCAATGATCTTTGGCAGGTGGAGTCCAGATTTCTTGGCGTTCACAGTTTCGATCAGTTTGTTGACCTTTGCTTTCAATTCGGCTGTAGTGTCCTTCGTTACCCTTTGGAACTTAGTTTGGTCAGAGAGTGTGAGGTTCATTTTCGCCAGATATTCGTCTTTTTTAAGAATGACATATATTGGCGACTTGTCACCTCTCCTGACAACTATCTCCTTGTTCTCACGAAGGCCTTTAGCTGCCGCTTTGAGCTCGGGGAACAGTATGGTGCTTCTGTAATTGCCTCGATTCTTTCCTCCTTCTGCAATAAGGTCTGCTTGTAAGGTATCTTTGGTAGTGACCTTCTTTTGTGTCTCGAGGTCGAATATGTCGTCCAACAGAATTTCCGACTCTACTTTCCGGGCCATCTCACTCGGTCTGGACATAACGTGACAATGTTATGTCAAAGTCATTAGCCAGATACCCACACCCACGTACAGAATGGCGAAGCGACTCAACGGCTTGCTGGACCCTTATGTTCCTTGCGCCTTCAGCCTGAAGTCTCCAAAGGAATTTGTTGACTTACTGCGGGGCACACGGGCCACAGGGATAAGAGCCTCGTTGGACGTAGAATCGCTGTTCACCAACGTACCTGTGGACGAGACATTCGGGATGATAGCCGACAGAGTGTATCGTGATCCAGCCTGTACTCCTCTTGACATACCCGAAAATATTCTAAGGAAACTACTCCAAGCTTGTACTAAAGAGGCACCCTTCTTGAGCCCGGATGGGCACATGTATAAGCAAGTAGATGGGGTCGTCATGGGTTCTCCCCTAGGTGTCCTGTTTGCAAACTTCTACATGGGTACCATCGAGCAAAAAGTCTTAGTCGACATGAACGTGAAACCGGCCATATACTGCAGGTATGTTGACGACATTTTTACACAGGTACCTGATGTCAGACATCTGCAGGAGCTGAAGGAGGCATTTGAGCAGAGTTCCGTGCTGCGTTTCACTTACGAGATGGAAAAGGATGGGAAGCTGCCCTTTCTAGATGTAACAGTCATGGAAAAGAGCGGAGGTTTCCACACTGCAGTCTACACTAAGGAAACGAACATAGGAATGTGCCTAAATGCCAACAGCGACTGCCCAGACAGGTAGAAGAGGAGTGTTGTTAACGCATATGTCGACCGTGCTCTAAACCACAGCTCAGAATGGAAGCAAGTCGACGAAGAACTCTGTAGGGTAAGGCAGGTCCTAGTCAACAACGGCTTCTCCAATGGTTTCGACGAAGACATCATAAGAAGGAAAGTGAAACGCCATGCAACCTCTGAAGAGACAACTAACACAAAACCTATACCCCCTATTAGACTATTTTACAGGAACTTCTTTTCCACAGCTCATAAAACAGAGGAAAGGGTTCTGAAAGATATTGTTAATAGAAACGTTATCCCTACAGACAAAAATCAGAGGATACAACTGCCGATTTACTATAAAACCAGAAAAACGGCCAGCCTACTCATGAGAAACTCTCCAGACACAAAACAGAACACTTTAAAAGAGACCAACGCCGTCTATGCCTTCAAATGCCCACTTGGAGACTGTAAGCTCCAATAAACCCAGTATATAGGCAAGACAATAACATCTCTTTCTAGGCGTTTAACGATGCATAAACAACAGGGCTCCATTAAGGAACATATAATCTCTTCCCACAACCAAACCATCGCCAGAGAAATCCTAGTAAACAACACAGAAATCATCGATAGATACAGCGATAGCAGGCAGCTTGACGTTTGCAAGGCACTACACATTAAGAAGTCAACACCAGCAATCAACAGCCAATATAGAAGCATCAAGAAATATGGACCAATAGGCTTTCTACAATCACTTCCATTTCAATACCCATTGTTTCGTGTTCTGTCTTGTGTTGATGAAATTAATACCCTATTAATGCCACCTCTTGTTCTGTCTTGTGATGATGAAATTAATACCCTATTAATGCCACCTCACCCCATCCACCTCACTCAAATGTAGATATAAACAAAATCGAAGATGTGTAAGTTCTATTCAGTTGTGTATTTGTAAACTAAAGTCTTTGAAAATGTAATAAGTTTTACGAAACGCGCTCGTGTCGCGTCAGACTAGAAATAAAAATGAATTTTGGAGAATTGATTTTTGAATTACCTCCAATAGTGAAAAGAAATGTACGAAAGATTGAAAAAATTCGTGTTAGAATTATTAATCTTACTTTTTCGGTCATATTTAATAATATATGTCTACAGGAAAGACTGCTACCAAAATATACTAATATATATATATATATTGTGACGGTGTTCCCCCCCCTTATATTTCTCCCACGCCTGCAGTAAGAGTCATGTCCACTTTACCCAAGCGTTCTCTACGTCGCAGGCATCAATTTGGTATATGTGGGAGAGTGGAGTGTTCTCGAAGTGCCGAGAAATTTATAAAACAATAATATTTTGGCCTGTGGTTTAGGCCCTTTAGGAAGCCAAGATGGCACTGGCTCTCCTGTTTCCCCGCCAAAACTGTGTGACGTCAGTGACACCGGATTGGTCACTGACAGCAATGTGGCACAGGGAGCCAATGAAAACCTCCCGTGGCGAATGTGACGTCACGAAGGAAGGGGGGTCCGGTCAGCGCGCCGCGTTGGCGCCATCAGACAGACACGACACGTCAAGGAGGTTGGACGTGCGACGATTGGTCCTGTCAGTTTGACAGTTGTTTCCCGCTCCCGTGGATTTTACGCGTCAACTGAAGTCTGCCAGTACTCTGTGAGGTCTTCCTTCGTTCATGTGTTGAACCAGAGAGGGAATCGACGGTTATTGAGCAACGAGTGCTCCAGGACAGGTACTGTGCAAGAAGAAGTGAAGTCTGTGCAGTGACGTATGTGACGTCTGAGGCAGTTCACCAGTTCGTGACGGCGTGGTGGCTGAACAGAGCCACTGGGTAGCAGAGGAAGAAGAGAACTATTTGGGAATCCGAACGATTGCAGCCGAGACGTAGGCGGGCAGCCGTAGCTGGGAGAAGTCGACGGCCGGAAGACTGACTCCAACCCTACAAGAAGTCGAGGAGGAGCACGGACCTGCTGGGAGAAGGCACGGAGACGACGCTCTGACGGTGGGACATTGATTGAGTTCCTGGGGGACACGACAGTGTGTGTGTGGGGGCGTTTCTGACACAAGGCAGGAGCCAGGACCAGGAGCTACAACTCAACTCTCATCGGAGGATAGGTGGAAGTAGGTGGTTCTAGTTTCCCTCCCAATTCCCCTTTAGTCAGCTATATTATTCGGCTATATTATTTAGCCTGAGGATTTTGTATGTCGTGAGCAAGGCTCACCTATGTCACAGTAAGGCACCAGTGTGCAGAGTAGTACTATCAAGAGTACTCACGATGCATATATATATTATTATTGGTGTGTACAGGCACCCGGATTAATTGATGAATTTACCGTGTTGAGAATGTCTTTCATGAGACTTTAGTGTGATCATATAATGAGATAAAATATATAATATTATGCCAGTATTTGGAAGTTAGGCTATGTGCCCAGTAACTATGTTATTACCATTTATTGATGTCTGATTTATCTATATATTATATATGTCTATGTTCGTGCATTGAATAATCATTCGTGTGTGCAGTGATTAATTGTGTTATCGCCCATGATAGGAAATACTGAGAACTACAGTGTGAATACTTCATAGTTATCATTTAAACGAAGGGCAGTGTGTAATACCATGACAGTGAATTATTGTCACATTTAATATAAAATATTTGTTTGAGCCCAAGATCAGTGTAGCGAAGTAATACGTGCTATTGTCGCAAATAGCGAGTGTTCGAACTTCTAGTGATCTTTGAGAACTTAAAGAAACAGAGCGCGTGACGCCAGAGAAACAAGCAATAAACATTCGCGCGGGGGAAGGCGCCCAGCTGATTTTGACAGTGACGAGAGGGGGGGAGTGTTGCCAATTAGTGAGTGCATATTATACGTGGGAACGAACGACTCCCGCCTAGATCAGCTGATTGTTTATTGATATGACCTTGTGATGTCTTTGAATGAGTTTTAAGTAAAATACAAAATACATTTGTGTTTATATCATCCCCTCCATTTATCTTGTGGCTATATATACCTGAAAGCAGAGAGTGATAGAAGTAAATACCTGCCTGATATCCTGATCTATTGAGTACGACCTTGCCACGGTTACCACAACTCAACAAATCCACTGACGTGTTAATGGACACCGAAAACACCAGTTGGCGACCTTGTGGTTAATAGTAGAGCTCTATTGTTGGGGCGGGCACATAACAGTCAAGTGAACGAGTTGTGTTCCCACGCCTTCTCAATCAGAGGCCGGTTGGGATTGACTGGGATACTCTCCTGGCGTACAGTGGCGCCGCAAGGATAGAGTGAAGACCCGCAGGGCTACGGTGAGTGACCTTGAGCATAACTGTTGCTCACCCGAGAATAATGAAACCCCAACATTGGCGACCTTGTCAGGATAAGTACTGATACGGTTGCTCACCGAGAATAACACGAAACCCCAACAATATATATATATATATATATATATATATATATATATATATATATATATATATATATATATATATATATATATATATATATATATATATATATATATATATATATATATATATTAGTATATTTTGGTAGCAGTCTTTCCTGTAGACATATATTATTAAATATGACCGAAAAAGTAAGATTAATAATTCTAACACGAAATTTCTCTATCTTTCGTACATTTCTTTTCACTGTTGGTGGTAATTCAAAAATCAATTCTCCAAAATTCATTTTTATTTCTAGTCTGACGCGACACTTGAGCTCGTTTCGTAAAACTTATTACATTTTCACAGACTTTAGTTTACACATACACAACTGAATAGAACTTACACATCTCCGATTTGTTTATATCTACATTTGAGTGAGGTGGATGGGGTGAGGTGGCATTAATAGGGTATTAATTTCATCAACACAAGACAGAACACGAAACATGGGGTATTGAATGGAAGTGATTGTAGATAGCCTATTGGTCCATATTTCTTGATGCTTCTATATTGGAGCGGAGTCTTGAGGTGGGTAGAATATAATTGTGCATTAATTGGCTGTTGATTGCTGGTGTTGACTTTTTAATGTGTAGTGCCTCGCAAACGTCAAGCCGCCTGCTATCGCTGTATCTATCGATGATTTCTGTGTTGTTTACTAGGATTTCTCTGGCGATGGTTTGGTTGTCAACCAAATCAACAGCCAATTAATGCACAACTATATTCTACCCACCTCAAGACTCCGCTCCAATATAGAAGCATCAAGAAATATGGACCAATAGGCTTTCTACAATCACTTCCATTCAATACCCATTGTTTCGTGTTCTGTCTTGTGTTGATGAAATTAAAACCCTACTAATGCCACCTCACCCCATCCACCTCACTCAAATGTAGATATAAACAAATCGGAGATGTGTAAGTTCTATTCAGTTGTGTATGTGTAAACTAAAGTCTTTTAAAATGTAATAAGTTTTACGAAACGCGCTCAAGTGTCGCGTCAGACTAGAAATAAATATGAATTTTGGAGAATTGATTTTTGAATTACCACCAACAGTGAAAAGAAATGTACGAAAGATAGAGAAAATTCGTGTTAGAATTATTAATCTTACTTTTTCGGTCATATTTAATAATATATATATATATATATGCGAACAAGCCTGAATGGTCCCCAGGACAATATGCAACTGAAAACTCACACCCCAGAAGTGACTCGAACCCATACTCCCAGGAGCAACGCAACTGGTATGTACAAGACGCCTTAATCCACTTGACCATCACGACCGGACAAAATGAGGTGATAGCCGAGGCTATTTGAACCACCCCACCGCCGGCACTCGGATAGTAATCTTGGGCATAGCATTTTACCAAATCACCTCATTCTTTGGGGCACACGTGAGGAACACAAATGCGAACAAGTTCTTGTTCGCATTTGTGTTCCTCACGTGTGCCCCAAAGAATGAGGTGATTTGGTAAAATGCTATGCCCAAGATTACTATCCGAGTGCCGGCGGTGGGGTGGTTCAAATAGCCTCGGCTATCACCTCATTTTGTCCGGTCGTGATGGTCAAGTGGATTAAGGCGTCTTGTACATACCAGTTGCGTTGCTCCTGGGAGTATGGGTTCGAGTCACTTCTGGGGTGTGAGTTTTCAGTTATATATATATATATATATATATATATATATATATATATATATATATATATATATATATATATATATATATATATATATATATATATATATATATATATATATATATATGTATATATATATATATATATATATATATATATATATATATATATATATATATATATACATATATATATATATATATATATATATATATATATATATATATATATATATATATATATATATATATATATATATATATATATATATATATATATATATATATATATATATATATATATATATATATATATATATATATATATATATATGTATATATATATATATATATATATATATATATATATATATATATATATATATATATATATATATATTTATATATATGCAATTGACGATCACAAAACACTGATCATTTTATGCGGAAAATCCACAGAGAAATATGAAATGAGGTGAACGTTTCGGCTTTGTTAAAGCCTTTGTCAACACCAGACTGACTCAAAGTCAGTCTGGTGTTGACAAAGGCTTTAACAAAGCCGAAACGTTCACCTCATTTCATATTTCTCTGTGGATTTTCCGCATATTTATATATATATATATATATATATATATATATATATATATATATATATATATATATATATATATATATATAAAAGTTTGTGAGGGTACCACCTCTGGTGCCAATGTGGGGATCCGTAGCCTCGGAAAATAAAATAAAAAGTATTCAGAGGAGACCTTGTGGTTTCTCACTGAACACTAATATTATCTTCTCCTACCACCCCCATTCTTTTGTATGTACACATATATATTTACTTTATTTGAACTTTGTTACAAAAAAGGAGTTACATATGGGTTACAAAGATGGTTATCATAGGTTGTCGAGTTCCTCCAGCTCCTCAGATGGCGGGCAGGAACCCTGGATGCAGTGCGCATTTCCCCTCTGTATCGCCACACTGAGGCGCTGGAAAAGAAAGCTTGCAGCTCTCGGGTCCCTTGTTGTTTCAATGAGCCTAGAACCCAGTTCCTTCAAAAAACTGATAGCACTTTTACCCCAGGCGCCGAGTGTCTCAAAAGCAATGGGGACAAAATTGTAGTGGTGATCCAGTTCTCTATACTTTCGGGATTTGGCTGCTTCCCTGTGGGTGCTAGCGCCACCTGGTTGTGCAACACTGAGGTTAATGTAGGTGTTAGCCAGGGTTGATACGCACGTGTAGTCCCATACCAACTGCTTGCCATTCTTCCAGGGGTTCACTGTGATACCATCCGGGCGACCAATAAGAGCATCAGAGTTACGGGGCGTTAGGTAACGGGGCTCTCTTTCAGCTGGGCATCCAGCTGTGGTGAGGCTCCTCTTGATGATGTCGTTAACTTCACTGTGCCTCGAGTGCCATCCCCCTGTGCTTCGGCAGAGTAGGCCATGGTGGCCGTACCTGTCAGCCACCACCTCGCAGCAAATGCACCTATATCTGGTGTGAATTGGGGCAGCAAGGCGGAGGGCCACAGCAATTCGGAGGGCGTGTGGTGTGAGACGCGTTGCAGTTGCCGACATTGGGGTTGCTAACAGGAAATCCCCTGCATGTGGTGCTGCTACTGCTGTGAGGCGAGCAATGTTGTGTTGTGTTGTTGCAGCACCCAGGCACTCTGCAGCAACTTGGTCTACAATGGGACCATCCCAGCTGGATTGCTTGTGGGCTTTTGGGGATGGTGGTTGAGGTGATTGGCCTGCACGAGAGGCCCACTCTGTGGCACAGCGTGTAAAATTGGGATCATGTACACCTGCCAGCTGATGTAAGTGGGCAGGTAGAATTTCCTTCACAAGGTCGTCGGATGCTGATAAGGAGGACAGGAAAGCTGGAACAGCGATTTGCGTTGCTGTTCGAACTCCGAGGCCCCCAAGTCTTACGGGTCTAAGTCTAAATATAGACGGGTCTAGTATAAATATATATATATATATATATATATATATATATATATATATATATATAATTATATGTTGTACCGAGTAGACAGAACACAGTACTCGGCCGATTTCCCTAATAAGCCAAGCTTTCTGAATATATATATTTTTCTCATTTTTTTTCTTATGAAATGATAAAGCTATTCATTTCATTATGTATGAGTTAATTGGTTTAAATTTGAGTTAAAGCTAATGTAGATATATGACCGAACCTAACCAACCCTACCTAACCTAACCTAGCATATATTAACCTAACCTAAACTAAGTCAATAATTATGTTCTTAATATATAATATAGTAACAATAATTCAAATAAACTAACTGCAATCACTATATTAGAAATAAAGAAAATCACTCGGCCTATTAGGCAAATCGGGCTTTGTATAGTAGGCCGAGAAGTGCGTTCTGGCTACTAGGTACGACATATATATATATATATATATATATATATATATATATATATATATATATATATATATATATATATATATATATATATATATATATATATATATATGTCGTACCTAGTAGCCAGAACTCACTTTTCAGCCTACTATTCAAGGCCCGATTTGCCTAATAAGCCAAGTTTTCCTGAATTAATATATTTACTATAATTTTTTTCTTATGAAATGATAAAGCAACCCTTTTCTCTATGTATGAGGTCAATTTTTTTTTATTGGAGTTAAAATTAACGTAGATATATGACCGAACCTAACCAACCCTACCTAACCTAACCTAACCTATATTTATAGGTAAGGTTAGGTTAGGTAGCCAAAAAAAGCTAGGTTAGGTTAGGTTAGGTAGGTTAGGTAGACGAAAAAACATTAATTCATGAAAACTTTACTTATTAGGCAAATCGGGCCTTGAATAGTAGGCTGAGAAGTGCGTTCTGGCTATTAGGTACGACATATATATATATATATATATATATATATATATATATATATATATATATATATATATATATATATATATATATATATATATATATGTATATATATATGCAAACAAGCCTGAATGGTCCCCAGGACTATATACAACTGAAAACTCACACCCCAGAAGTGACTCGAACCCATACTCCCACAACTGGTATGTACAGGGACGCCTTAATCCGCTTGACCATCACGACCGGACATAAGGAAGTGATAGCCGAGGCTATTTGAACCACTTCCCCGCCGGCACTCGGATGGTAATCTTGGGCATAGCATTTTATCAAATCACCTCATTCTTTGGGGCACACGTGAGGAACACAAATGCAAACAAAATCTTGTTTGCATTTGTGTTCCTCACGTGTGCCCCAAAGAATGAGGTGATTTGATAAAATGCTATGCCCAAGATTACCATCCGAGTGCCGGCGGGGAAGTGGTTCAAATAGCCTCGGCTATCACTTCCTTATGTCCGGTCGTGATGGTCAAGCGGATTAAGGCGTCCCTGTACATACCAGTTGTGGGAGTATGGGTTCGAGTCACTTCTGGGGTGTGAGTTTTCAGTTGTATATATATATATATATATATATATATATATATATATATATATATATATATATATTGTGACGGTAAAGCGTTGGTGTTCGGCTGTTTCAAAAGCTAGGGGCAGGGCCTCATCACATTATAGAAAAAAAAGAGAAAAGCTGGAACTTTCGTCTGTGGTAAGGTAATGGGAAGACACACAAAACACAAGTAAATTAACAATGAAATTTTAATTACTTTAGAAAAACAAGACATGAATAAAGTTAAGCACATAAAATATAAAAGACAAGTCAACAAACAAAATAATATGAATAATCACTGGCAAATGAAAAGTTACGTAAGACAAGTGAGTTACAGTGATAGCAAAATAAAGTATAATGGAGCTGGAATATTGGCTTCGAGCTGCCACCTCCCTTAGTACATGAAAGCCAAGGCTTAGTCTACCAGCGAGAGATGTCAACTGCAAGGAGCACTGAGATATTCTGACAATACTGGGCCACTGCAGCCCAGACATCAACTTGTGGCGGAGGGCGGAGGGCAGGTGCGACGGGACACCAGCCAATCAGTGACAGGCAGGCAATGGACAGGCAGTTTGCCGGTTTACGGTGGCGGTAGCTAGCAGGTGTGCTGGATACGTTTTGCTCTCTGGGCAAAACGTTTTGGAGATACTTGCTGTACGTATCTTCTATATTATCTTTTGTTTTTACGTACTTTGTAGGGAAGAGCAGGCTCAATCTCTCTTGAAAGAGATTATCGTCACAACTCTCCCCCGAAGCCTGCGGTTCTGGAAGAAGTACGTCGTCATGTGGTGGAGTAATAGGTGGAGTTGCTTCTACTTCATAAACTCTGGAGAGGGCGTTGGCTATGATGTTGTCAGAACCCTTGATATAGCGGATCTCCAGGTTGAAATCTTGTAGATATAAAGCCCATCGTAGAAGACGCTGGTTAGTGAATTGGGCTTGATGTAAGAAGCGGAGAAGGTTGTGGTCTGAGAAGATGGTGGTAGACCTGGCACCTTGTAGGTATGGAGCAAAGTGCTGGAGATTCAGGACGATGGATAGTAGCTACTTTTCAATAGTGCTGTAGTTCCTCTGGTGGGGTTTCAATTTGTAGCTGTAGTAGCTGACAGGTAGAACCTCCTCGCCTCGTTGCTGCATCAGGACACCACCACCAATGCCGGTACCACTGGCGTCGACATGAAGGACGAAAGGCTTGGTGATATCTGGCGAGGCGAGAATGGGATTAGAACAGAGGAGGAATTTGAGTTGTTCGAAAGCAACGGTTTGCTGCATGGTCCAATTATACCGTTGCTTGGGACTGGTTAAAATGATTAAAGGCGTGGCGACTGTACTGAAATTTCTCACAAACCTACGGTAGTAGGAGGCAAGACCAAGGAAGCGCAGGAGCTGCTTCCTGGTTGTAGGCTGTGGATAATGCTGGATGGCTTGAGTGTGTGAGTCTAACGGAGCTAGGCTGCCACTCCCAATTACATGACCCAGATAACGCACTTTACCTTTCGCGAAAGTGGACTTGCCCAGGTTGATGGTGAGGCCAGCTGTCAGGAGCTTGGCGAACAGTCGTCGCAGCTGGAGCAGATGTTCGCTCCAGGTGTTGGATGCTACGACGATATCATCCAAATAGACGTACGTGTTATCCAAGCCCTGGATGACACGGTTGACAGCTCTCTGAAAGGTGGCCGGGGCATTACATAGTCCGAAAGGAAGGCGTTCATATCTGGAAAGTCCAAAAGGAGTGATAAAGGCAGATATTTCTTTGGCTTGCTCCATTAAACATACTTGGTAATACCCCTTCAGCAAGTCCACTTGGGACAAGTACTGGGCATTACCAATGGCATCAAGAATGTCATCTATCCTTGGCAAGGGGTATGCATCCTTGACAGTCTCATTATTTAACTTACGGTAATCAGTGCAGAGTCTCACCTTGGGGTTTTGGCACCAAGATACAGGGTGAGGCCCAGGGGGACTCACAAGGTGTAGCCAGTCCATGATCCAAGAGGTACTGCACCTCAGCACGCATGACTTCCTTCTTGCTAGGGCTGATTCGGTAGAAGGGTTGACGAATCGGCCGGGTGTCAGGGAGCAGTTGGATGTCGTGCTGGGTAACATTACACTCTTGGGGGTCATCCCGGAACAACTCCTGATGTTCTTTAAAGATCTTAACGAGAGGTGCACTATGATTGTCCTGAAAATAGTTTGGAAGATCAGTAAGGATTTCCGAATTAGAAAGCGCTGACTCCTTGTCAGTGCTTTCGGGAGGAGAAGCAGGGAAGGTCTCACTGTGGATGTATGGTTCCTTAAAGGAAGAGTATAATGTTAAGACAGTGGGAGGAGTACCGTTATATAGCTTCAGGAGGTTGACGTGGCACAGCTGGGTCTTTCGCCGCCTATCTGGAGTCTCTAGAACGTAGTTATGGTTGTTTCTGCACTCCTTGATGCGGTAGGGTCCTGAAAACCTGTTTTGTAAAGGAGAACCTGGGATAGGAAAATAAGCAAGTACGAAGTCTCCCGGCTTAAATTTTCTTACTTTGCTGGTCTGGTCGTGATGAGTCTTCATCCTCTCCTGTGCTTTCAATAGATTATCTTGGGCAAAACTGTGGACTCTCTCTAGAATGTGTTGTAGGTTTTGAAGAAACTGGGGCACATTCTGATGCTCACTGAAGGTGGCATCACGTAGAGAGTCTTTAAAAGCCTTGAGGGGAGTACGGCACTTACGTCCGTAGAGCATCTCATAAGGAGATACTCCTAGGGACTCATTGGGAAGACTTCTATATATGCATTATCAGGTCGATTTGCTTATCCCAATCCTTAGAGGTTTCATTACAAAACTTCTTCAGGAGTGCTTTAATAGTCTGATGACTACGCTCAAGAGAACCCTGTGAAGCAGGATGATAGGGGCTGGACAATACCTGTTTGATGTTGAACTCCTCCAGTGTCCTCTTGAAGAGATCACTGGTGAAGTTGGTGCCACAGTCGCTCTGAACCTCCCTGGGAAATCCATACTGGGTGAAGATCTTCAATAAGTGTTTCACAACCGTAGCAGCCATAATGTTCTTTACTGGAACTGCTATGGGGAATCTGGTGGTAGGACACAGGATGGTTAAGATATAGGCGTTACCTGAACTGGTCCGAGGTAAAGGACCAACACAGTCTATAATAAGTCTGTGGAAAGGTTCCGCAGGCACCTGTATGGGAATCAGTGGCGCTCTGGGAATAGAGATGTTCGGTTTACCTGCCATCTGACATGTATGACACTGTTTGACGTACTGTTTGACGCTATTTACCATACCTGGCCAGTAGTAGTCTTGACGGATTCCATGGTAGGTCTTGTTGAATCCGTAGTGGGAGGGTGCTCCGTGGGCCAGGTGTAGAATAGTGGGCCGCAGGCTGGCAGGAATCACAAGTTGTTCGACGTTGGCCCAATCGTCCTCCTCCTTCAGTTTACTGGGTCTATATCTGCGGTAGAGCAACTCATTCTCTAGGAAGAACCCAGGAATACTGTCAGGTTGAGTCTCAGCCTGGAAAAATAATGGTGTTAAGGTAAGATCTTCCCTCTGTAACTTACGGAACTCCAACTTGGTCAGATTCGGGGGTAGTTTCTGAGGGTCTTGAGGGACAGCGGTGGCAGTAGAGTCAGCTGGCTGTGGTCGTGTGGCATGTGCACGGGTGGTCACTAAAACCGGAGGAGAAACTTCATCACTCTCTTGAACCTTTGCTGGAACATACTCAAAAATAGGTTTATCTGTCACAGAGGTACACACCTGGGGTTTGTCCATGACGATCAGGTTGGTCGGTTGCAGGTCTTCTGCCAAGTCGTGGCCCAGGAGAAGTTGCACTCCAGGCATGGGAAAAGGCTTTTCCCTGACGGCGACTTGGACTTCTCCGTTCACGAAGGGACAATCCAGGTGGACTCTGGCGAGAGGATAAGGAGTGGTAGCAGTGAGGTCAGTGATGAAGACAGTTTCTCCGGTGTAGGCGATGTTGGGCACAGCCGACTTCAAAATAATCGATTGTAGAGCCGCTGTGTCCCTCAAGATCTTCAATTTGAAACGTCCCTCCGGATTTGAACCGTTGGCAGAGACAGTTCCAGTATACAGGTGTTTACTGAAAAGAGAAAGATCATGAACACCAACATTCATCACAGGCTTACCGGACTTAGGAGGAGTTGGTTTGGGTTTTGGTGATTCGGTGGTTCCTTTGTATTGAGACTTACCACATTTATCTATGGTATGTCCATAGAGTCTACAATACTTACAGTACAATTGCGAGCCAGCTTGATCGGTACTCACTTTCTCGTAACTGTACCACGACTTCTTACTGGAAGATGGTTCTGGTGTCAGCCGGTGGATGAGGCTGTAAGTGTCAGCCGACTTAGCACACTTTAGGTAGTCGGTTTCTTCTTTATCTGCTAAATATAGACGGACAGGAGGCGGCACACGCCTCAAGAATTCTTCAACTAGCATAAGGTTGACGAGTTCTGCAAAGGTAGAGACATGTGCTGCTTCCAGCCATTTCATAAAATATCTCCTTTTGGTATTAGCAAACTCGAGAAAGGTAGTGGTACTTGCCTTCAGGTGGTCACGGAATTTCCTTCGATAACTTTCGGTGGAGAGAAGGTAGGCGTCCAACACTGCTTGTTTCAGAGTCTGGTAGTCATTCTCAGACGCCAAAGTACTGAGTGTAACTGCAGCTCTTCCTGTAAGATGTACTCTGAGAAGTGTGGCCCATTGGTCGGCAGGCCAACTAAGTTGATTAGCAAGGGTTTCAAAGGTGGTGAAAAACACGTCAACTTCTGTTTCTACGAATGATGGCATTAACTTACTTGCATGTGATATATTAAAACTGACGGGAAGATTGGCGGTAGCTTGCTGGCGTTGAGCGAGGTGTGAAGTTTCCAACGAGAATTCTCGTTGACGACACTCCATAGCCAGAGTCGCTTGTTGTTTGTCATGTTCGTGTTGCATCTCCAATTGGCGTTGTTTTGTTTCAAGCTGTACTCGTTCCCGCTCACGAAGTATTGCAACCTCACGTTCCTTGAGGGCGATTTCACGTTCTTGTTCTTCCTTTCGTATGGCAGCTGCTTCCCTTTGTTGTTCGAGGGCTTCCCTTTGCTGCTCGCGTTCGATCTTGGCCAGCTCTAGTCTCAGTTTCATCGTTGCCAAATCAGTTTTATCTGCAATAAAGTAAGTTTCGTGAGTTTCAGAGTCTATCTTACCTTGCTCTAAGAGATGATCCAGTAACAGGTTGTGTATTTCATTTTTGTTGGCTTGGTAGGGAACTTCTAGTTGATACTCATGTGCAAGAGTGTGTAATTCAGTCCTCTTGGCACGACTTAAAGTCCCTATTTCACCAGCTGGATCTGCACGGAAAGCTTGGAGACGAAACATTGTGAAATTAGCAAATAAATGCACAACGAATATATTGTTGTGATATGGTGAATGTCAGAAACAGGACAACGTGGCAACTGGTACCTATCCTGTGGAATCTTTAACAATTAAAGTTAATTACAAGATTTAAATAATTAATTAAATCAAGGTCGCAGGAAATCTTGTACCCGGTACTCATGTAAGAGGATAAGGGCAAGAAAATCCAACTAAACAAGCGAAACTGAGTTTCTAAAACAAATGAAACAGTTAATTGCCTCAAAAGTAAAATTGGTAGTCCAAGAATGTAGGCATAACTTGCCGAGTCTCTACAGGACATAAGCAAGTTTTCCCACTGAAATTAATATGATACTTACAGAATTAGCGAACTTTTGTGCTCTGAAAAAGAAAGCTAATTCCCTAGCAATGTAGGTATCATCATCTCTGACCGACGTGTAGGGGTGCGAGGTGTCAACTGGTGACGAGAACTGCTGCTGAGGTCCCAATTCAGCAACTAAAGTTTGTGCGAGAGGAACTATGGCCCTCTTTATCCTCCTACTGTCAGATTGCAGAAGATTAGGTGCACTTGACCCGGGGACAGACCACAGTACCAGGGTACCAATATGATGATCTGTCGAAAATATGAGAAATATCCTAGGGACAAAAGATGGTAAACACGAGTAATAACATGGAGGGAGAGATGACCAATTAAGAGAATGACTGAGGCCTACAGTCACCACGTAATCCAAAGTTTTCTCACCTTCACCATATGCTACTCTCGGAATGCACAATACACACAGCACCATATGAAAATAAAATTGAATATGAAAAATAGTAAAAAGCTACGTTACTAAAGCCAAATACGCTTACCATAAATTTCTACTTGGCACCAGTACCTGAGTGAAGCTCCCGGACAGGCCCCCACTTTAATGTGACGGTAAAGCGTTGGTGTTCGGCTGTTTCAAAAGCTAGGGGCAGGGCCTCGTCACATTATAGAAAAAAAGGAGAAAAGCTGGAACTTTCATCTGTGGTAAGTTAATGGGAAGGCACACAAAACACAAGTAAAATAACAATGAAATTTTAATTACTTTAGAAAAAAAGACATGAATAAAGTTAAGCACATAAAATATAAAAGACAAGTCAACAAACAAAATAATATGAATAATCACTGGCAAATGAAAAGTTACGTTAAGACAAGTGAGTTACAGTGATAGCAAAATAAAGTATAATGGAGCTGGAATATTGGCTTCGAGCTGCCACCTCCCTTAGTACACGAAGGCAAGGCTTAGTCTACCAGCAAGAGATGTCAACTGCAAGGAGGACTGAGATATTCTGACAATACTGGGCCACTGCAGCCCAGACATCAACTTGTGGCAGAGGGCGGAGGGCAGGTGCGACAGGACACCAGCCAATCAGGGACAGGCAGGCAATGGACAAGCTGTTTGCCGGATTACAATGGAGGTAGCTAGCAGGTGTGCCGGTGTGCTGGATACGTTTTGCTCTCTGGGCAAAACGTTTTGGAGATACTTGCTGTACATATCTTCTATATTATCTTTTGTTTTCACGTACTTTGTAGGGAAGAGCAGGCTCAATCTCTCTTGAAAGAGATTATCGTCACAATATATATATATATATGTCGTACCTAGTAGCCAGAATGCACTTCTTAGCCTACTATGCAAGGCCCGATTTGCCTAATAAGCCAAGTTTTCCTGAATTAATATATTTTCTCTAATTTTTTTCTTATAAAATGATAAAGTTCCCAATTTCATTATGTATGAGGTCAATTTTTTTTTTATAGGAGTTAAAATTAACGTAGATATATAACTGAACCTAACCAACCCTACTTAACCTAACCTAACCTATCTTTACAAATTAGGTTATGTTAAGTAGCCGAAAAAAGTTAGGTTAGGTTAGGTAGTCGAAAAAACATTAATTCATGAAAACTTGGCTTATTAGGCAAATCGGGCCTTGCATAGTAGGCTGAGAAGTGCGTTCTGCCTACTAGGTACGACATATATATACATATATATATATATATATATATATATATATATATATATATATATATATATATATATATATATATATGTCGTACCTTGTAGCCAGAACGCACTTCTCAGCCTAATATGCAAGGCCCGATTTGCCTAGTAAGCCAAGTTTTCATGAATTAATTGTTTTTCGACTGCCTAACCTACCTAACCTAACCTAACCTAACTTTTTCGGCTACCTAACCTAACCTAGCCTATAGAGATAGGTTAGGTTAGGTTAGGTAGGGTTGGTTAGGTTCGGTCATATATCTACGTTAATTTTAAGTCCAATAAAAAAAAATTGACCTCATATATAATGAAATGGGTAGCTTTATCATTTCATAAGAAAAAAATTAGAGAAAATATATTAATTCAGGAAAACTTGGGTTATTAGGCAAATCGGGCCTTGCATAGTAGGCTGAGAAGTGCGTTCTGGCTATTAGGAACAACATATATATATATATATATATATATATATATATATATATATATATATATATATATATATATATATATATATATGTCGTACCTAATAGCCAGAACGCACTTCTCAGCCTACTATTCAAGGCCCGATTTGCCTAATAAGCCAAGTTTTCATGAATTAATGTTTTTTCGTCTACCTAACCTACCTAACCTAACCTAACCTAGCTTTTTTTGGCTACCTAACCTAACCTTACCTATAAATATAGGTTAGGTTAGGTTAGGTAGGGTTGGTTAGGTTCGGTCATATATCTACGTTAATTTTAACTCCAATAAAAAAAAATTGACCTCATACATAGAGAAAAGGGTTGCTTTATCATTTCATAAGAAAAAAATTATAGTAAATATATTAATTCAGGAAAACTTGGCTTATTAGGCAAATCGGGCCTTGAATAGTAGGCTGAGAAGTGAGTTCTGGCTACTAGGTACGATATATATATATATATATATATATATCTATATATATATATATATATATATATATATATATATATATATATATATATATATATATATATATATATATATATATATATATATATATATATATATATATATATATATATATATATATATATATATATATATATATGTCGTACCTAGTAGCCAGAACGCACTTCTCAGCCTACTATGCAAGGCCCGATTTGCTTAATAAGCCAAGTTTTCATGAATTAATGTTTTTTTCGACTACCTAACCTACCTAACCTAACCTAACCTAACTTTTTCGGTTACCTAACCTAACCTAACCTATAAAGATAGGTTAGGTTAGGTTAGGTAGGGTTGGTTAGGTTCGGTCATATATCTTCGTTAATTTTAACTCCAATAAAATAAAATTGACCTCATACATAATGAAATTGGTAGCTTTATCATTTCATAAGAAAAAAATTAGAGAAAATATGTTAATTCAGGAAAACTTGGCTTATTAGGCAAATCGGGCCATGCATAGTAGGCCGAGAAGTGCGTTCTGGCTACTAGGTACGACATATATATATATATATATATATATATATATATATATATATATATATATATATATATATATATATATATATATATATATATATATATATATATATATATATTGTTGGGGTTTCACCTCTCTACCCTTACTCTGGGGTGAACAATAGTTATGCTCAGAGTCACTCACCGTAGCCCTGCGGGTCTTCACTCGATCCTCACGGCGCCACTGCACGCCAGGAGAGTCTCCCAGTCAATCTTAACGGCCTCTTATTAAGAAAGAGTGAGAACACGACTCGTTCACTTGACTGTCGTGTGCCCTCCCCAACAATCGGGCTCTACGGTTAACCACAAGGTCGCCAACTGGTGTTTTAGGTGGCCAGTAACACCATCAGTGGACTGGTGGAATTAGTGGTAGCCTTGGCAAGGTCACACTCAAAAGATCAGGAATCAGGCAGGTACTTATTGTTATCACTCAATGCTTACCAGTATAATATAGCCACAAGATCAATGGAGGGGATGATATAAACACAAAGATAGTTTTGTATTTTACTTAAAATGTATGAAAGATGTCACAAAGGCCAAACAACAACAAACAAGTCAACTGATCCCGACGCGGCCGGAAGTTCCCACGGATAGTATGCGATCACTATGGGGGCAACACCTCCCCTCCTCATCAAGTGTCAAGAACAGCTGATCGCCTGGCCCCCCGCGCGGAAGCTCTTTGCTTGTTTTCAGATTCACGCGCGCTGTTTCATTAAGTTCTCCAATATTACTATGAACTCGCACACACGATATTGGCTACAGTAGCACGTATCACTTGGTTACACTGTACTCAGGCTCAAACAGTCTTTTCTACAATCAATGCTACAATGACTCACTGTAATGGCTTTACACTGTTACTCATCCAACAATATATTATGAAATATTAACACTGGAGTTTTCAGTACTTTCTCTCGTGGGCGACAACGCAATAATTCACTGTCCTCACAAATGACTCATCACTGCATAAACATGGCATATATAATGTAGATACATCAAATATCAATACATGGAAAATAAATGATTTCTGGGCACACAGCCTAACTTTCAAATACTGGCATAATATTATATATAATTTACCACTATATGTTCATATCAAAATCTATAGAAAGATATACACAACACAGTAAATTTATCACTTGTTCCTGGTGCCTGTACACACCAATAATCAACATGAATATTACAAGTACTCTTGATAGTACTGTCTAGCACACTGGTGCTTTACCGTGACATGGGTGAGACTTGCTCACGACATATAAAATCCTCAGGCTAGATAATATAGCCGAATAACATAGCTAACTAAAGGGGAATGGGGAGGGAACTAGAAACACCTACTTCACCCTATCCTCCGATGAGAGTCGAGATGTAGCTCCTGGTCCTCGTGTCGGGAACGCCCCCACACTACACGTCGTCGTGTCCTACCAGAGCCTCTCGTCGTCCCACCGTTTAGCGCGTCGTCTCCGTGCCTCCTCACTGCAGGTCCGTCCTCCTTCTTGACTTCTTGAAGGTTGGAGTCGGTCTCCTGGCCGTCGTCTTCTCCCATCAACGGCTGTCGCCTACGTCTCAGCTACAGTCGTCCGGTTTCCCCAAATAGTCCTCTCTTCCTCAGCAACCCAGTGGCTCTGTCTGCCACTACGCTGTCACGAACTGGTGAATTGCCACAGACGTCAACATACGTCACTGCACGGCTTCACTGCTTCTTGCACAGTGCCTGACTGGAGCACTTGTTGCTCAAATAACCGTCAATTCCCTCTTCTGGTTCAACACATGAACTAGGGAAGACTTCTCAGAGTACTGGCGGACTTCAGGTGACGCGTAAATCCACAGGAGCGGGAAACAACTGTCCAATTGACAGGACCACTCGTCGCACGTCCGACCTCTATGACGTGTCGTGTCTAACTGATGGCGCCAGAGTGGCGCGCGGCCTGGACCCCTTTCCTTCGTGACGTCACTTTCGCTATGGGAAGTTTTCATTGGCTCCCGGTGCCACATTGCTGTCGGTGACCAATCCGGTGCCACCGACGTCACACGGTTTTGGCGAGAGATCAGGGAGGCCAGCGCCATCTTGGCTCCCTAAAGGGCCTAAACCACAGGCCAAAATATTACTATTTCACAAATTTCTCGGCTCTCCGAGAACACTTCACTCTCTCCCATATATCAAATTGTAGCCTGCAACGTAGAGAACGCTTGGGAAAAGTAGACATGACTCTTACTGCAGGCGTGGGAGAATTATAAGGGGGGGAACTCCGTCACAATATATATTTATATATTATTAAATATGACCGAAAAAGTAAGATTACTAATTCTAACACGAATTTTCTCGATCTTTCTTACGTTACTTTTCACTGTTGATGGTAATTCAAAAATCAATTCTCCAAAATTCATTTTTATTTTTAGTCTGATGCAACACTTGAGTGCGTTTCGTAAAACTTATTACATTTTCAAAGACTTTAGTTTACACACACACACACACAACTGTAACTGAATAGAGCTTAAACATCTTCGAGTTTTTATACCTACATTTGGGTGAGGTGACATGTTACAATAGTTTTGGATGAGGTGAAAATAAACTTTTAACACAAGACAGGACACGAAACAATGGGTATTAAAGGTTGGTAACTGCAGAAGGCCTATTTTTATTGGCCCATATTTCTTGATGCTTCTATATTACAGCGGAGTCTTGAAGTGGGTAGAATATAGTTGTACATTAATTGGCTGTTGATTGCTGGTGTTGACTTCTTGATGTGTAATGCCTCGCAGATGTCAAGCCGTCTGCTATCGCTGTATCTATCAATGATTTCTATGTTGTTTGCTAAGATTTCTCTGGTGATGGTTTGGTTGTGGGAAGAGACTATATGTTCCTTAATGGAGCCCTGTTGCTTATGCATCGTTAAAGCCTGGAAAGAGATGTTGTAGTCTTGCCTATATACTGAGTTTTTTGAGGCTTACAGTCCCCAAGAGGGCATTTGAAGGCATAGACGACGTTGGTCTCTTTTAAAGCGTTCTGCTTTGTGTCTGGAAAGTTTCTCATGAGTAGGCTGGCCGTTTTTTTGGTTTTATAGTAAATTGTCAGTTGTATCTTCTGATTTTTGTCTGTAGGGATAACGTTTCTACTAACAATATCTTTCAGGACCCTTTCCTCCGTTTTATGGGGTGTGGAAAAGAAGTTCCTGTAAAATAGTCTAATAGGGGGTATAGGTGTTGTGTTAGTTGTCTCTTCAGAGGTTGCATAGCATTTCACTTTCCTTCTTATGATGTCTTCCACGAAACCATTGGAGAAGCCATTGTTGACTAGGACCTGCCTTACCCAACAGAGTTCTTTGTCGACTTGCTTCCATTCTGAGCTGTGGCTGAGAGCACGGTCGACATAAGCGTTAACAACACTCCTCTTGTACCTGACTGGGCAGTCAGTGTTGGCATTTAGGCACATTCCTATGTTTGTTTCCTTAGTGTAGACTGCAGTGTGAAAAACTCCGCTCCTTTCCATGACTGTTACATCTAGAAAGGGCAGCTTCCCATCCTTCTCCATCTCGTGAGTGAAACGCAACACAGAATTCCGTTCAAATGCCTCCTTCAGCTCCTGCAGATGTCTGACATCAGGTACCTGTGTAAAAATGTCGTCAACATACCTGCAGTATATGGCCGGTTTCAAGTTCATGTCGACTAGGACTTTTCGCTCGATGGTACCCATGTAGAAGTTTGCAAACAGGACACCTAGGGGAGAACCCATGGCGACCCCATCTACTTGCTTATACATGTGTCCATCCGGGCTCAAGAAGGGTGCCTCTTTAGTACAAGCTTGGAGTAGTTTCCTTAGAATGTTTTCTGGTATATCAAGAGGAGTACAGGCCGGATCACGATACACTCTGTCGGCTATCATCCCGATTGTTTCATCCACAGGTACGTTGGTAAACAGTGATTCTACGTCCAACGAGGCTCTTATCCCTATGGCCCGTGTTCCCCGCAGAAAGTCAACAAATTCCTTTGGAGACTTCAGCCTGAAGGCGCAAGGGACATAAGGATCAAGCATGCCGTTGAGTCGTTTCGCCAGTCTGTACGTGGGTGTGGGTATCTGGCTGATGATTGGCCGAAATGGGTTTCCAGGCTTGTGTGTGTCTTGACATTTCCATACGCATATCCAGGTTTATATTTCCCAATAATCTTTGGCAGGTGGAGTCCGGATTTCTTGGCGTTCACAGTTTCGATCAATTTGTTGACCTTAAAAGAGGCACCCTTCTTGAGCCCGGATGGACACATGTATAAGCAAGTAGATGGGGTCGCCATGGGTTCTCCCCTAGGTGTCCTGTTTGCAAACTTCTACATGGGTACCATCGAGCAAAAAGTCCTAGTCGAAATGAACTTGAAACCGGCCATATACTGCAGGTATGTTGACGACATTTTTACACAGGTACCTGATGTCAGACATCTGCAGGAGCTGAAGGAGGCATTTGAGCAGAATTCTGTGTTGCGTTTCACTCACGAGATGGAGAAGGATGGGAAGCTGAACTTTTTAGATGTAACAGTCATGGAAAGGAGCGGAGTTATCCACACTGCAGTTTACACTATGGAAACAAACATAGGAATATGCCTGAATGCCAACAGTGACGTCCCAGACAGGTACAAGAGGAGTGTTGTTAACGCTTATTTCGACCGTGCTCTCAGCCACAGCTCAGAATGGAAGCAAGTCGACGAAGAACTCTGTAGGGTAAGGCAGGTCCTAGTCAACAACGGCTTCTCCCATTGTTTCGTGGAAGACATCATAAGAAGGAAAGTGAAACGCCATGCAACCTCTGAAGAGACAACTAACACAACACCTATACCCCCTATTAGACTATTTTACAGGAACTTCTTTTCCACAGCCCATAAAACGGAGGAAAGGGTCCTGAAAGATATAGTTAGTAGAAACGTTATCCCTACAGACAAAAATCAGAAGATACAACTGACAATTTACTATAAAACCAAAAAAACGGCCAGCCTACTCATGAGAAACTCTCCAGACACAAAGCAGAACGCTCTAAAAAGAGACCAACGTCTTCTATGCCTTCAAATGCTCTCTTGGTGACTGTAAGCCTCAAAAAATTCAGTTTTTTAGGCAAGACAACAATATCTCTTTCCAGGCGTTTAATGATACATAAGCAACAGGGCTCAATTAAGGAACATATAGTCTCTTCCCACAACCAAACCATCACCAGAGAAATCTTAGCAAGCAACACAGAAATCATCGATAGATACAGCGATAGCAGATGGCTTGACATCTGCGAGGCACTACACATCAAGAAGTCAACACCAGCAATCAACAGCCAAGTAATGCACAACTATATTCTACCCACTTCAAGACTCCGCTGCAATATAGAAGCATCAAGAAATATGGGCCAATAAAAATAGGCCTTCTGCAGTTACCTACCTTTAATATCCATTGTTTCGTGTCATGTCTTGTGTTAAAAGTTTATTTTCACCTCATCCAAAACTATTGTAACATGTCACCTCACCCAAATGTAGGTATAAAAACTCGAAGATGTTTAAGCTCTATTCAGTTAATGTTGTGTGTGTATGTGTAAACTAAAGTCTTTGAAAATGTAATAAGTTTTACGAAACGCGCTCAAGTGTCGTGTCAGACTAGAAATAAAAATGAATTTTGGAGAATTGATTTTTGAATTACCATCAACAGTGAAAAGAAACGTAAGAAAGATCGAGAAAATTCGTGTTAGAATTATTAATCTTAATTTTTCTGTCATATTTAATATTATATGTCTACAGGAAAGACTGCTACCAAAATATACTTATATATATATATATATATATATATATATATATATATATGTATATATATATATATATATATATATATATATATATATATATATATATATTTATATATATATATATATATATATATATATATGTATATATATATATATATATATATGTATATATATATATATATATATATATATGTCGTACCTAGTAGCCAGAACACACTTTTTGGCCTACTATGCAAGGCCCGATTTGCCTAATAAGCCAAGTTTTCCTGAATTAATATATTTTCTCTAATTTTTTTCTTATGAAATGATAAAGCTACCCATTTTATTATGAATGAGGACAATTTTTTTTTATTGGAGTTAAAATTAACGTAGATATATGACCGAACCTAACCAACCCTACCTAACCTAACCTAACCTATCTTTAAAGGTTAGGTTAGGTTAGGTAGCCGAAAAAGTTAGGTTAGGTTAGGTTAGGTAGGTTAGGTAGTCGAAAAACAATTAATTCATGAAAACTTGGCTTATTAGGCAAATTGGGCCATGCATAGTAGGCTGAGAAGTGAGTTCTGGCTACTAGGTACGACATATATATATATATATATATATATATATATATATATATATATATATATATATATATATATATATATATATATATATATATATATATATATATGTCGTACCTAGTAGCCAGAACGCACTTCTCAGCCTACTATGCAAGACCCGATTTGCCTAATAAGCCAAGTTTTCATGAAATAATTGTTTTTCGACTACCTAACCTACCTAACCTAACCTAACCTAACTTTTTCAGCTACCTAACCTAACCTAACCTGTAAAGATAGGTTAGGTTAGGTTAGGTAGGGTTGGTTAGGTTCGGTTATATATCTACGTTAATTTTAACTCCAATAAAAATAAATTGACCTCATACATAATTAAATGGGTAGCTTTATCATTTCATAAGAAAACAATAGAGAAAATATATTAATTCTGGAAAACTTGGCTTATTAGGCAAATCGGGCCTTGCATAGTAGGCCGAGAAGTGCATTCTGGCTACTAGGTACGACATATATATATATATATATATATATATATATATATATATATATATATATATATATATATATATATATATATATATATATATATATATATATATATGTATACATATATATATATATATATATATATATATATATATATATATATATGTATATATATATATGGCGTACCTAGTAGCCATAACGCACTTCTCTACCTACTTTGCAAGGCCCGATTTGCCTAATAAGTCTGTTGCACGTAAGAGCAACACACATGCTATACTAGATATGTTAAAATTCCATTTCAATTTTTGTGATTGCATTAATATTTTGTATTTTCATAAATTTTGATTTAATTATTTTGTGTGAATTGCATTGGAATTGAGCTGTATTGTTTACCATTCCGTTCATTTCGTGCGTATAGTTTATTTTTTTTATTTTTTTCATATTTTCTTTTCTTTTTTTAACTGTTTTTTTTATATTTCAGTGATGGGAACTTCAGATCACTTGATGTTCCCAATTTTCTGATGGGAAAATCAGACCATTTAGGAAGGCATCGGACCAGGGAGTGGGGAATGGTGGGGATGACGAGGGGACGGAAGTGAGAGATGGTGGGGAGGATGAGGGGACGGAAGTGAGAGATGGTGGGGAGGACGAGGGGACAGGGGAGTTTGGGATGGTTGGGCGAGGAGATGTGGGAATGGAGAATTGTGGGGAGGACAAAGGGACAGGGAAGTGGGGCACAGTGGTAAGGAAGAGGGGATGGTGAAGTGGGGAATGGTGGGGATGACGAGGGGATGGTGGAGCGGGAAATGGTTGGGAGGCCGAGGAGACGGGTGAGTGGGGAATGGTGGGGAGGACTGAGGACAGGGAAGGTTGCAGTAGCTCAGCAACACACATGCGTTGCTGAGCCACAGAAACGCGTGGCCGGGTGCTGTCAGTTATACAAATATAATAGACATATAAAAAACAAAATCCAAGATATAAAAAGATTACAAAGATTACAACCCACTATCACCACATCCGAAGAACCAGCCAGAAAACTTTGAAAATTTATCATCTATCCCGTGACCTAAGGGGATATGTGCGCCAGGAATCGTAACAATCCGGACCGTTGAATGGAAATGCCGAACGGAAGTATCAAAATCCCAAACCGCGAAGCAGAACGCGATCCAGCTGCCCCCCAGAGGAGCAGGTGTCCAGACGTCCGCTCGTCGTCAAGGCTGAACCCAGGTGTCCTATGTTATATTGTAATTGTGTCTAGATCCGTCGCCATAATGGCGTCGGTGTGGCCAGTAGCTGCTTGACCACCCTCATTGTATCACTACTCAGTTTATATCATTTATATCGAAGAATTTAAATAAAGTGTATTATTCAATGTTAATTAGCCTTGACATCAGGAGGAAAGACGACGTCACCAACACAGTACTCGAGAGAACAAGAGTCCCTTTAATGTTCACTCTCCTGAAGCAGATATGCATGCGATGGCTGGGATATGTCTCACGCATGGAAGATGGCCGCATACCGAAGGACCTCTTGTATGGAGAACTGGCATCAGGAAGGAGACCCACCGGTAAACCTCAGCTTACTGAAGCGACCATACGAGTAATAAATACTCATACTCCGCCCAAGTAAAACAGAAACAAGCAACACTTAGTGGGCCAGCCAGAGGCTTAGGGCCCGCGCAGGAATATCCCTGCAAAAAAAAAAATAAAGACCTCAGCTGCGTTTCAAAGTCGCTTGCAAACGCGATATCAAGCAGATGAACATCGACATCACGACTTGGGAGGCAGCAGCTGCGGACAGATCTGCCTGGAGATGCAAAGTGTAGAAGGGACTCCAGCTATTAGAGGATGAACTGAAGAGGCAGGCAGAGGAAAATAGACATCAGAGGAGGTCAAGACCACTGCCAGACACACCCGCGTCGGCGTTTATCTGTGCTCGCTGCAGTTGGGACAGTCATTCTCGGGTTGGCCTTCACAGCCACAGCAGGCATTGCATCCAACTAGACTACAACAACTAGACATCCAGGGCACAACTCTATAACCCCACAGGATTGACGGATGCCTATTAATTTTATTAAATGTTACTTAATCTCTTACATGTTATTAATTAATACATTAAAATATTAATTAGCTTTACTACCCTTCGAGAATTCCGATTGTGTTGTGGTTGGCGACAGCCTCTGTTGTGTAAAAGACTCTTACCCCCGCCACTAAATGGCCTGCTTCTGGACGAGAAGAGGTGCCTGCCCGAATAAATATTCTTTATTTGCTTGTGTTTACCAAATGCGTTTGGTAAAGCAGCTATGCTTTACCATAATGTATAATCATTCGTTATGATTTAAATTTTCATCATATTATCATGATGTATAATGTTACATTATAAATTATTGTAGAATATTACCATAGTAAGTTTAGTGCCATTTCGGTTTATTTTGCTTGAAGACTAAGAACCATTACAGATGCCTCTCTTATGTAGTGTCATATAATGGTAAATATATGCTAACTATAGCAATCCCTCTGTTCTCAGGGATCTAAAAATATCCAGGCCTAGTCCATGTGCTCTAACATATTCCACAACTAATACATGCTATACTTTATTTTAGCTTTGAGTAGATATTTTCCACATCTTAGGGGGCTGGAAATGATGGCTCGGAGATTATTATTTAGGACAGATTGAAGACAAATATTTACCTCATTTACTCCCCATTGTTTTGAAAGTAAAAACACAAATTTTGTTTGTACCTTTGTGTGGCTGCCATTTAGGGACGGATGTCATACAGGGGTCTGTGGGTCTGTATGTTAAAATGAAGCTGGAGATACTGGGTGTTGCCCAGGATCTGTTTGACCCATGGATTCCAAATGCTCTAGTTTCTCTAGTATTTTCAATGACATAGATCTTTTAGATTGGACTTTAACTATCCTGAGAATGCCCCAACTGTTTGGGTGGACAGATATGACTACTTCACGACCAATCTGACCTTAGTCCATCGCTAGCCACCATGACAATATCACCAAGTTGTATGTTAATTCTGTTATATTGGCAATGCACCCATAATATGCTATCTTAGAGAGATTAAGTACTACTTTGTCCCCATACCTCATCCAACCTATGCATTATGTTGGACCGATACTTGTTCCCATGTGCCAATTGTCACCAATGTATGAGAAATCTCTGACATCCTCATCTGCTAAGGACGGTATTTTAGTCAGGAGTGCAGCGTACATTAAGTTGACTGGACTTACTGGCTTATAATAATAATAATAATAATAACAATAATAATTTATTCACAACAAGGTACAATGGGTTTGTGAGATTACATAAGATTGGTATTTGTACATTCTTGCAAAACTACAAACACGCATAGAGTTCTGGGCAATCCTTAATCCAATATATCAGGTAAGATGAAAAGGTACATTGTAGCAAGATTTTATATAAACATATAACTATAATATAAATTAACAGAGGTGATTACACTGGTAAAGCTATATGTCAATATTTAGTCAATATTGGGGAAGTGGGTACTACAAGATACAATGTGAGTTTGAAACACACGGTAGGAAACTATGAGGATGAAATTAGGTACTGTTTGGTTTTATTTTTGAATAAAGCGTAGGTTGGACAATTTTTGAATTCGTGAGGGAGTGAGGATCTTGGGCCTTTTATTTGCATTGAGTGTTTGCATGGGTTTAGTTTGACTCTGGGGATATCAATGATATATATATATTTTTGGTTTGGTGATTGTTACGAACATTATTTCCTGTGGAGGTTAGTTACAATAAAAAAATTGTTGGTGGACACAGTGGACAATGTTTGATAGGAATAAATCTACAACTGATATCAGTGAGGCCGCAAGTCACCAGTAATACTCCGCCAAGCAGAGTAGTACATTCTCAGATGGAGATTGTTAGGAATAATGTGAACCGGAATATCCTAGCTATGTGAGGGAAAAATGGATTCAATCAAAAAGCATGCATGGGGAATATGGTAAATAAAGTCAATAAAGGTTTTGGTTGGAAATGTAAGGAATACAGTATTAAGAGGCAATGACGCAGGAGCGGTGGACGCCATTTTGACCTGAGGGGAGGTGGATCGTTGACGACCAGATCTTGTTTACAGAGGGTTTTTTTCTCTGGTCGTACAGAGAGATAAGCCAACAAATTACTTTCACAGGGTTGCAGGATAGGTTAGAGTACTTAGGCAGTCTTTGGTGATGTTTTGTAAGAGTCCAGGTTTCCTAGTAGTTTATTTATGTGTCACCGGTTGGTAGGTGTGGTGGCTGTGTGCACGGTTCCGGGTTTGGGACTGTGAGCCATAGGGTATCCAGAGCCCGCTTGGGAGTTTTATTACTACAGAATGACCTTGAGTTATAAGGAGTCGTATATCATGTCATATTTTATCGTGTGTCTTATATATATAAATTGCGTTTGTACTAGGCAGTTTCCTTACACCTTGTTTCCCCCTAGGCTCAAGTAAAATCATCAATTTCCCTAGACAACATTTAAAGGTCCACCACCACCAAATTCTTGACAGGCCTTCTTAAACACAATTGGGTGGCCTGTCCGATAGGACCTCACATATTGGGTAGCGTGGTCGAAAGCCCAATAAAAGTGGGTAGCCAGTACGTGAAACCTGACATAATATTTGTATAGCCTATTTCTTCACTTTGGCTTGTGTCAAAATTTAGAATATTTTTAATATTGGTATAATATGGGTATGTACTTTATTACTTATTTATGTACATTTAATTAATCTTTATAAAAAGTGTTTTAACAATTTTTGTGTTCTCTAGTGTAATAATTTACCAGTTGACAGGACAATCAAGTGAACTAAGCACTGTGCTTATCAGTTTTCCCAAACTAATTCTCAGCTTATAAGAGAAAGGTGGTGCTGAAGATTAAATTTTGTGTTGGAGTCTGCTGTTTCTTCACACACTAAAAATGGATTTGGTAGCACAGCAAATTGTCGACAATCCTAGTGTTGAGGGTTTGAAAGCGGCAAAAAAGTATATCCTAGTTTCTGTTGGCAAGCACTATGGGCTATTATTGCACATCAGAATTGTCAAGATGGAACTGCTAAGAGAGATAAAGATGCACTGGGTAGATGAGCAAATTCTCTCACCGGAAATATTAGAGCAGTCCCCCGTCTACCAGTGGCCCAAATGTTGTAACTACAGGAAAGGTAGAGACTCAGATGCAGTGACAGGCAGAATTGGAACTAAAGAAGTTGCACTTGGAGGCAGAACAAGCTCAGAAGAGGCTAGAGGCAGAGCAAGCTCAGAAGAGGCTAGAGGCAGAGCAAGCTCAAAAGAGGCTAGAGGCAGAGCAAGCTCAGAAGAGGCTAGAGGCAGAACATGCTCAAGTACTAGCTATGAAGTGGTTAGAAGTGGAGCAAGCTCAGACAAAATTAGAGATAGAGATTAGGCTAGCAGAATTGGAAATTAGATCAGAAAACACTGGTGTTGCAGACTTAGGAACGCCTGGGCATTTCAAGGTTAACAAAAATGTCAAGTTTCCTCTATTCAGTAAGACTGTCCCAGACCATTTCTTCACTCATTCTGAAAAGTTGGTACGGATTATGGAATGGTCTGAAACACAGTGGATATCTCTTCTTCAAGGTCAGTTGGTGGGAAAGGCACAGAGGATTTTTGCAGCTGTGCCATTGAGTGACAGTTTTGACTATGTCATGGTAAAGGCAGTCATCCTTACTGTTTATCAACTTGTTCCTGAAGCTTATAGGCAAACGTTTAGACAACTGAAACGAGAACCCAAGTCAAACTTGGGTAGAATTTGCACAAGAGAAATATAATATGTTTAATAAATAGTTAGATGCTGAAAAAGTTAAGGATCTGGACTCTCTTAAACATTTACTTTAATTAGAAGAATATTTATCTTGCATATCTTCTAATGTGGCTTTATATTTGGCAGAGAAATTACCCAGATATATTTATGACTTGGCTAAATTAGCAGATGAATATGAGTTGATGCATAGAGTAACTTTTAAAAATAAAATGAAATCAAATAGACAAGGATCTGGTCGAGCACTAAACTCCTCCGTCAGGTTTGGGTCCCACATGTACCCAACAGCAAGTCAAGGAAACACTTTTTCAAAGGAACTAGGTGGTAAAGAGAGTAATGTGAAACTCAAAGAGGATCACACCAGTAATGAACATTACCCAGAACTGAAACAGTGTTCCTACTGCCATAGGAAGGATCATATTGTAAAGAGTTGTTGGTTTCTTCACCCAGAAAAGAAACCTATGGCACTTAGAGTGTGTGAAAGGAGGAAAACCAAATGTGTAGAAAAATAATGGGGAAAACGTACTTACTATAAATTCTTTTGGAGAGTTTATATCAAATTGGAAATTGCATTAGGCAAATGATTTGTGGCCTAATATTAAAATGTTGAGGGATACAGGGGCATCCCACTCTTTACTATTAGAGAGCGTTTTACAATATATACAGTCTAAAGAGGCTGAGGAGATCTTAATTATACAGAGAATCACTGGAGATTTCCAGACTGTACCCTTGAGGGAAGTAAACCTTGATTGTGATTTTATTAAAGGCAAATTTTTAGTAGGTGTTAGTCCTAAATTACCAGTTGCTGGCGATGATCTAATTGTGGGGAATGCTCGTACTGGTAATCGAGTTAAAAGAGATGACCACCCAATAATGCTAAGTAAGTCAGAGGTGATTAGGGCACGAACAGATTCTGAGGACAAGGTAATGTACCCAGCATGGGCCGTGACCTAGTCAAAATCAGAGTCTCAAATATCACAAACTCCCAATAATGTATGTCAGGGGACAAAATTATAGGTTAACAAATCAAATATTGAATTGGATCTATGTGACTCTTTAGTGGCCAAGCTGGAAAAAGCAGATGGGAACAGGATGGGGAGCACCTCCACCAAACCACCTAGGAAAAGAGGTAGGGGAGACTGTAGTCCAGTTAACACATCTGGCTCTTCAGCGTTGAGATCAAAATCAAATTTTATTTATTTGCAAAGAACTGATCCTACGTTGACTGACTTGCCCAATAAGGCAGTAACTGAACTAGAAGCACAATTGGAGGCTATGATTTATTACTTCACTAGAGATGAGTTGATGCGGAAGTGGAGACCTAGGAGCTCACCTGTGTCACACAACCTCGGTAATCCTACCGAGGGATTATAGAGAAAAGGTTCTAAGTGTAGCCCATGATTCACAAATAGGCGGTCATCAGGATATTGCAAAAATATATAATAAAATAAGCAAGTATTTTACCTGGCCAGGATTAAAGAAAAATGTCATCCAGTATAGTAATGAATGTCCTGAATGCGTAAAAACTGTCAAACCAAACCAGGTAATACCAAAAGCCCCTTTGCAGCCAATTGTAGTGGCTGAGGAACCTGTTTACTCATATTATCGTTGATGTAGTAGGACCATTGCCTACAACCAAGAGTAGTAATATGTATATCATCACCATAATGTGTAAGACTACACGCTTTCCCTGAGGCATTGCCAGTGAGAAATGCTTCAATGAAAGTGGTAGTAAGACACATAATGAAATTTTGTACTATTTTTGGTTTACCAAATGTAATACAGCCAGATAATGGGGCCAATTTCACTTTCAAAGGTTTTTAGCTGTTTTGTGGGGAGTTTGAGATCCTCCATATGACATCCACTACTTACGATCCTGAGAGCCAAGGTGCTTTGGAAAGGATGCATCAAACCCTTAGACAAATGCTGAGAACCAGTTACATGGAAACTGGCAGAGACTGGGATGATGGTCTTCCACTGATGCTCATGGCACTTTTTATTATTATTATTTCCTACCACAGACGTGGCCACACATTTACAATGGTAACCAGCATATACATTTTCTTCTGTCCTACAAGAACAGGGTTATAGATTTGTTAAACATATTGTTCAGGGATTTATTGAACAATCAACCACAGAAAGTGATTCGGTGCTTTTAAAATGCTAAGCTAACCTACATACCTAAATACTTAGATACATAGATACACAGATTTACGTATGCCCTACATAAAGTGTTCGATGTGTCTTTTACATAGTATCATTAATGTGCATTTACAAAGGTGAAATATAATTCTGATTAGCTTCCCCATGTACTTCATACACATACATATACACACACACACATATACGTACATATACATATATACATACATATATTAATACATCTTCAGAAGGAATGCCTTCCTTCAGAAGATGTATTAATAAACGAAAGTACTTAAGGAAATTCCTGTTTCAATTCTTCCTCAGTGGTCTGACACTGTCACATTTTTCATTGCGTATTAATTTTCGTGATTTACACACATATACATACATAATACACACACACATGCATACACATGTGTTTAATACATACATATGTGTGGAAATTGAGTGACCAAATGAGCCAGAGACGTTCGTAAGTATTTTTTCAGAGTTGTCAGAGTAGTAAACAAATGGAATGCTTTAGGAAGTGATGTGGTGGAGGCTGACTCCATACACAGTTTCAAGTGTAGATATGATAGAGCCCAGTAGGCTAAGAAACCTGTACATTAGTAAATTGACAGTTGAGAGGTGCGACCAAAGAGCCAGAGCTCAACCCCCGCAAGCACAATTAGGTAAGTACATATATTTTTCTTATTTTACTCTGAAAGGGTGAGATAGCTGATAGAGAAACTAGTGTGCAATTAAGCACTTAATCACTGAAGGGGATTAAGGTGCTTTTACAAGCTCAGGTTATATAGTTACATCACATACATACATTGTATAATTGATACATTACATGGTCAATCTTGGATACAAGTCCAATATATCATCAAGTGTTCCAGTACTCATGTAGTAGTTACAAAGTTCAGCATACCTTAGCCGAGGAGGGTGAAAGTCAGTCAATATGGGACATTCTACAATATAATGCTCAAAGGAGTGCATGTTTTCTCGTTCACAATGTTGACACACTGTGTACTCGACATTTGGGTTTTGAGAAAACTGCCAGATACGTCTATATCCCAGACGTATTCTGGCTACTATAACATCACATAGCAGAGTTCTTGTTCTATTAGTCCCATATGTGAATGTATCCTCACGACATCTATCATAATATTTAATGCTACAACTTTCAGGTCTTTGTGAATTTGTTAGGTCGGTGAGATTTTCATTAGATATTTGTTTATGTATTCTCTCTGTCACTGCTAATGAAACACTCATATCAATTTCTACCACTGGTTTTCTACAGGCTGTCTTTGCAAGCATATCAGCAGTGCCATGCCTTGAGATGCCAACATGTGATGGGATCCATAGGAATTTAATTTAAAATCTGTTTTCTTTAGCAGCTAAAACATTCATTCGAATATCACTGAATATTTTTTGGGTGTTACTACTATGTTCAGCTCATGGCACTGAGGGATACTTATCAGAAGTCCCTGGAGGGTGTTCACCCAACTCATTAGATTTTGGCTATGATGTGAGAAGTCCACTAACCATCTTAAGAGATAAGTTTGTCGGAAGTCCCAAAAGTGTTGTGCAGGTAAATTATATTGATAAATTACAAGACAAGTTAAACAAAAACAGGACTAAAGACTTAATTCATCTTAAAGAATCTGAAGCCAAAATGAAGGCACAATATGATAAAAAGACAAAGTAACGACATGTTGAGGCAGGTGACAGAGTGGTGGTACTAATCGCACGACAGGGACCAACATTGTTGCATAGGTTCCATGGTTCCTATACAGTGATAAAAAAATCAGTCCCACCAATTATGTAATCCAGACACCTGATCCTAAGAGAAAGGAACAGGTGGTGTATGTGAATAGAATTAAACTAACACAGAAGGGAACTACCAATACCAACCAGGTGCTTAGTGTAGTCCATGCAGATGAGAATAATGGGGAAAGTGATTTTGATAATTTACCTAATGCTCATGTACCATATTTTAGCAATGGGGAGTGGTTGTCAAACATTTAGAAGTTGGTGGAACATTTGTCATCAGAGCTGAAGCAGAACTTGGAGCAGTTGCTGACTTCTCATGCAGACATCTTTGGCGACATTCCCACCCCAGACTACAATTATTCACCATGACATCGAGGAGACAGACGACCACCTAGTCGAGTCACACCCCATATAAAGTCAACCCTGCAAAGTTGAATCTCATCCGGAAAAAAGTTGACTACATGCTTAAACATGGATTGGTGAGACCTAGCAGCAGCAGTTGGAGTAGTCCTTGTATATTGGTTCCAAAGAAAGATGGAACTCACAGGTTGGTCATTGACTTCCGTAAGCTAAGTGTAATGACTGTAGATGATAATTTTCCAATACCTAGATTAGATGATTGCATAGACAGTGGTAAAGCCAAGTCTGTAACCAAACTAGATTTTGTCAAAAGGATACTGGCAAAATCGTTTAACACTAAGAGCTCGGGAGATGAGTGCATTTATAACTGCAGATGGGTTGTATGAATTCACTGTAATGCCTTTTGTGCTGAAAAATGCCCCAGCAACTTTCCAGCGTCTTGTGAACTTATTGCTAAAAGACATACCACAATGTAGAGCTTACTTGGATGACATTGTAATTTATCGCAATAGTTAGAAGGACCGTATGAAAGGTTTGGCTAAACTATTTAAATGCCTAAAGGAGGCTAATTTAACTTTAAACTTACACAAATGTCTTTTTGCCAGAGCTACTATTTGTTATTTATGATATGAAGTAGGAAATGGGAAGGTGTTACCACTCAAAAATAAAATAAATGAGTATCTGTGTTGACTAGCAAAGAGGTACAAAGATATCTTGGAATGTGTGTTTATTATAGGAAGTTCTGTAAACATTTTGCAGCAATTGCTGCTCCTTTCACAAACTTGCTATGTAAAAATCTAAAGTTTAGACTGTCTCAAGAATGTCAGGATGCATTTACTAAGTTAAAAAGAATGTTGTCATCTGGTCCAGTGTTAGCTACTCCTGACTACTCTAAGCCATTCAAACTATATATAGATGCTTCGGGTTGGGCTGCTGGTTCTGTACTAATGCAAGAGGATGATGAGGGTATTAATCATCCAATATATTATTATTCTACAAAGTTTACCAAATGTCAACAGAATTTTTCCACAGTAGAGAAAGAGGCTTTGTCAATAGTACTAGCTGTTAATTTTTTTTTTTACATATATGTATCAGCCAATACTGTTGAAGTGTTTACGGACCACAACCCCTTAACATTTATTGCTTGCATGAAGAATTCCAATCAGAGAATATAAAAGATAGTCTTTACTGTTAGAAGAGTATAATCTGGTCATCAAACATATTCCAGGAAAATTAAATATAGTAGCAGAAGCACTTTCTAGATTGCCAAAATCTGGTGTGACTTAGGGTTGTACTACTGCACAGAGATGTATATATTATTGTGTACCTAATGTTTATTATATATCATTTATTGTTTGTTTAAAATTAGTAGGAAATCTGTTTGAGGTATTGAACCTATGTGATTTTTTTTCAAATTCATTTATGAATTTCTCATTTTTTTCTCAACGGCTTTCGAGGGGTGTTACGAACCTTACCACCTGTGGAGGTTAGTTTCAATTATATATTGTTGGTGGACACAGTGGAGAATGTTTGATAATAATATATCTACAGCTGATATAAGGGAGGCCGCAAGTTACCAGTAATACTCCGCCAAGCAAAGTAGTACCTTCTTAGCTGGAGATTGTTAGGAACCGGAATACCCTAGTTATGTGAGGGAAAAATAAACTCAATCAAAAAGCATGCAGGACGAATTTGGTAAATAAAGTCAATAAAGGTTTTGGTTGGAAATATAAAGAATAGAGTATTAAGGGGCGATGATACAAGAGCGGTGGACGCCATTTTGACTTGAGGGGAAATCGTTGACGACCAGATCTTGTTTACTGAGTTTTTTTTCTTCGGCCGTACAGGCAGATAAGCCAACAAATTACTTTCACAGGGTTGCAAGAAATGTTAGAGTACTTAGGCAGTCTTTGGTGATGTTTTATAAGAGAGAGTCCAGGTTTCCTAGTGGTGTATATATTTGTGTCACCGGTTGGTAGGTGTGGTGGCTGTGTGCATGATTCAGGTTTGGGACTATGAGCCATAGGGTATCCAGAGCCCGCTTGGGAGTTTTATTACTACAGAATGACCTTGAGTTATAAGGAGTCGTATATCATGTCATATTTTATCGTGTGTCTTATATATATATATAAATTGCGTTTGTAATAGGCTGTTTCCTTACACCTTGTTTTCCCCTAGGCTCAAGTAAAATCATCTATTCCCTTAGACAACATTTAAAAGGTCCACCACCACCAAATTCCTGACACAAACCTTGACAGTGCTCATGTGTTGTGATCATGTTTGGTGCTATTACACCTATCAACGAAATGTTTCAGATCATGATTACCATTTAGGAACAAGGTTTTATACATGTAAATATCACATGAGAATGTGTGGAGTGAGTGTATGTTTAGCATGTCAAGGAACTTAAACAGAGGGGCTGTGTGTTGTTAGAAGACTGATTTTGTTACAGTTCTGATATCAGATTTTTGCTGAGTTAGAGGTAGTTATAGTTTACAGTATCAAAAGTCATTCTCAGATCAATGAAGAAGTCAATTGGGAACTAATTTGGCTCACAGGCTCTGTAGATTATATTAAACAGACTAGTAATGACTTCATTGATACTTCCATGGGAACGAAAGCCAAACTGGCAGGGACATAATATGTTGAGTTTTACAAAGTAGGAACCGAGCTGTTTGTAAATAATATGTTCAAATACTTTCGAGAGTACTGATCGATTTGATATTGGCCTGTAATTATTTATGTTAGCTATCTCGCCTGCTTCATGCATATACGTTACTCTTGCCATTTTAAAAAGGGGCCATATCACCAGGATATAAAAAATTGTTGTAGGGTATTCATAATTTATTATCCTGTTACATGTGAAAGGTGCTGCACCTAGGCCAAGTTTTAGCATCTCAGCCTAAATAGAGACGGAGAAAAAAAAAAAAAAGAAGAAGAAGAATTTTTCAACCATGTTCAATTGATTTCACAGCCCACAATTGTGAACCAAAATCATTTATACGACACTCAGCTATGACCTTACTATATAATAAAGATTTGCATGTCACATCATTATCCCAGATGTATTTAGTGCAATAATACAGATTTATAAAAGTTTCCCAAAAACGTATGCAACAAAATGAAGTGTATCATTATTTATAAAATCAATAAATCTACGTAGATAAGAATAATGACATGCGTTTATAGAGGCGTAAACTCTACATATAATGTGCAAGTTTCATGTAAATTGAATAATAAATAAAGGCTGTGAAACGAGATCTAGTTGTAAAAGTTGGAGTTGCGTAGCGCGAGTGACAAGTTACTGTACTCGCGGTCATGCGTGATTTACTCATTGCGGCCAACTAGTACCTTCTATGGAGAGCTCGCATGCATCTAGCTTTCAATGCTAGTCTCTTGTTCGTTTGGTAAGTCATATTGCAGTATGTATCTCCCCACGAGAGACACAGAGTCACTGATGGGGGGAGCAACATAGGACCCTTTCTGTCACAAGATACTATTGCCATTTAGTGAATTTATATTCATTTTATGCATAACATGTTATTTTCAACGCTATTACGAAAAATAAGACTTCTACAACGTAAGATACAATACCCCGCGCGCGAGGACCAGATTCACGAAAGTTGCAGCGGGAAATTTGACTCTAATTACGTTAATTTTCAAGATATCATTAAACGGTTTGGACCACAGTGTTGCCAGAACGTTGTAGTATTTTTCGTAATTTTTCGTAAATATTCCATTTTTCATCGGATTTTCGGTTGATATTTTCGGTGGCTCATTTGGGTACTCAGCTTCCACTTGTGTCCCCTTGTTCGCGTCCCACCAGTGTTGAATAGTTCATCCTTGTTTACCCGGTCGATTCCCCTGAGGATTTTGTAGGTTGTGATCATGTCCCCCCTTACTCTTCTGTGTGTCGTAAGGTGCATTTCCCGCAGCCTTTCCTCATAACTCATGCCTCTTAGTTCTGGGACTAGTCTAGTAGCATACCTTTGGACTTTTTCCAGCTTCGTCTTGTGCTTGACAAGGTACGGGCTCCATGCTGGGGCCGCATACTCCAGGATTGGTCTTACATATGTGGTGTACAAGATTCTGAATGATTCCTTACACAGGTTCCTGAACGCCGTTCTGATGTTAGCCAGCCTCGCATATGCCGCAGACGTTATTCTCTTTGTGTGGGCTTCAGGAGACAGGTTTGGTGTGATATCAACTCCTAGATCTTTCTCTCTGTCTGTTTCGTTAAGTACTTCATCTCCTATTCTGTATCCTGTGCCTGGCCTCCTGTTTCCACTGCCTAGTTTCATTACTTTGCATTTACTCGGGTTGAACTTCAACAGCCATTTGTTGGACCATTCACTCAGTCTATCCAGGTCATCTTGTAGCCTCCTACTATCATCCTCTGTTTCAATCCTCCTCATAATTTTTGCATCGTCGGCAAACATTGAGAGGAACGAATCTATACCCTCTGGGAGATCATTTACATATACCAGAAACAGTATAGGTCCAAGGACTGACCCCTGCGGGACTCCACTTGTGACGTCTCGCCAATCTGAGACCTCACCCCTCACACAGACTCGTTGTCTCCTGTTGCTTAGGTACTCCTCTATCCACCGGAGTACCTTCCCTCTCACTCCAGCCTGCATCTCCAACTTTCGCACTAGCCTCTTGTGTGGCACTGTATCAAAGGCTTTCTGACAATCCAAAAATATGCAATCTGCCCACCCTTCTCTTTCTTGCCTTATTTTTGTTGCCTGGTCGTAGAATTCAAGTAACCCTGTGAGGCAGGACCTGCCATCCCTGAACCCATGTTGATGCTGTGTTACAAAGTTCCTTCGCTCCAGATGCTCCACTAGTTTTTTTCGCACAATCTTCTCCATCAGCTTGCATGGTATGCAGGTTAGGGACACTGGCCTGTAGTTCAGTGCCTCCTGTCTATCCCCTTTCTTGTATATCAGGACTACGTTAGCTGCTTTCCAAATATCTGGCAGTTCCCCTGTTGCCAGTGATTTGTTATACACTATGGAGAGTGGTAGGCTCAGTTCTCTTGCTCCTTCCTTTAGAACCCAAGGGGAGATTCCATCTGGGCCTATAGCCTTCGTCACGTCCAACTCTAGTAAACACTTCCTTACTTCCCCACTGGTAATCTCAAACTCTTCCAGTGGTTCCTGGTTAGCTATTCCCTCACTTACCTCTGGAATTTCTCCTTGCTCTAAGGTGAAGACCTCCTGGAATTTCTTATTCAATTCCTCACACACTTCCTTGTCATTTGTAGTGAATCCTTCCGCCCCTATCCTTAATCTCATAACCTGTTCCTTTACTGTTGTTTTTCTCCTAATGTGGCTATGCAACAATTTAGGCTGAGTCTTTGCCTTGCTTGCGATGTCATTTTCATATTGTCTTTCTGCCTCTCTTCTCATCCTGACATATTCATTCCTGGCATTCTGGTATCTTTCTCTGCTCTCCAGTGTCCTGTTATTCCTATAGTTTCTCCATGCCCTTTTACTTTGCTGCTTAGCTAGCCTACATCTTTGATTAAACCATGGGTTTCTTTTCTTCATTTCTGTGTTTTCCTTTTGGACTGGGACAAACTTGTTTGCTGCGTCCTTGCACTTCTGCGTGATGTAATCCATCATATCTTGGGCCGTCTTTCCCCTGAGCTCTGTTTCCCATGCTATATCTGTTAGGAATTTTCTTATCCCCTCATAGTTTCCCTTTCGGTATGCTAACCTTTTGGTTTCGGTATCCCTCCTCGAGTTCAATAACCCTTCTTCAATCAAGTACTCAAACACCAGTACACTGTGGTCGCTCATTCCTACTGGGTCCTCAAAACCGATTTCTCTTATGTCGGAGTCGTTCAGAGTGAAGACTAGGTCGAGTCTCGCTGGTTCGTCATTGCCTCTCATCCTTGTGGGTTCTCCGACATGCTGGGTTAAAAAGTTGCTTGTCACCACCTCCAATAGTTTGGCTCTCCACGTATCCTCGCCTCCATACGGTTCCTTGTTCTCCCAGTCAATCTTTCCGTGATTGAAGTCGCCCATGATGAGCAGGTGGGATCTATTTCTACAGGCAGCAGAGGCTGCCCTCTCAATTATAGTGTTAACTGCCTTGTTGTTGTTTTCATACTCTTGACTGGGTCTCCTGTCATTTGGTGGAGGGTTGTATATTACTGCTACTACTATTCTTGGTCCTCCCATTGTTATGGTGCCTGCTGTGTAGTCTCTGAACTCCTCACAGCCCGGGATGGCCATCTCCTTAAAACTCCATTCCCTTCTCATGAGTAGGGCCACTCTGCCTCCTCCCCTACCTTCCCTCTCTTTCCTTATTACTGTATACTCCTGGGGAAACACGGCATTCATTATGATTCCAGAGAGTTTTGTTTCATTGAGTCCGATTACATCTGGGTTAACTTCTTGTTAACTTCTCCTGTGTGTATGTGTGTGAGTGTGTGTGTGTGTCTGAAAACTCCACACCCAAAAGTGACTCGAACCCGGACCGCCAGGAGCACATTGCAACTGGTGTCACGGTGCCTTAAGCCACTCCACCATCAGTGACCGTACAAAAAGTGGTGATAGCCGGGGCTATTTGAACCACTACCCCAACGGCACTTTGATGTTAATCTTTTGCATAGCTATTTAATCAAATCACTTCATTTTTGTGGCGGCCACGTGAGCAGCACAAATGCGAACAAGCTACAATGGTCCCCATGCATATATGCGTCTGAAAACTCCACACACCAGAAGTGACTCAAACCCAGACTGCCAGGAGCACATTGCAACTGGTGTCACGGTGCCTTAAACCATTCGACCATCAGTGACGGAACAAAAAGTGGTGATAGCGGAGGCTATTTGAACCACCACCCCGACGGCACTTTGATGGTAATCTTGGGCATAGCTAATTAATCAAATCACCTCATTTTTGTGGGGCCACGTGAGCAACACAAATGCGAACAAGCTTGAATGGTCCCCCAAGCATATATTTGCATGTTGGTTCTCTTTACACACCATTGACATAACCAGTACCCTAGACCATTGCGCCATGCAGATCATTACACGAGGTTGAACATTGGGGGAATTTACCCAACAGATCAACTTCCCAATGACACAAGCGATGGTAACGACCATTAACTCACCCAATTCCGGGCCTGTCCGCCAGGGGGTCTAGACGTGTTCGCCAAGCGCTCCCCAGTCGTTGCTAGGCGTTCCGTGTAGGAGGGTGTTGTTACGTCGGCGTCATGGGGACCCCCCTCCCCCCTATTCGGCGCTCTGAGACTGGGTCTGGAATTTTCTGGACGTGCGTCATACCTGGCCCTTGAGATTGTCCTGTTGGATATGCTACGTGTTCGTGTTGCAGACGTGTATGGGCTGCAACTGCTGACCAACCATCGAGCATTTGTGAAGTTTAACTCCACTGCTGTCTATACGGACTTCGTGGCCCATTACGATGGGCGCTCTCTTCCTCTCCCTAAAGATGGTGGTACCGTCACTCTCTCTGACCGGTGCTGCTCATTAACGTATGTGGCCCCACATGGTGTGCCATTTGAGTTTACGGAGGCCTTGCTTCGACGGTACTTTGGTCATTTTGGAACTGTAGTTTCGATCCGGATGAACTCCGTCTCTTCGGGCTGGTGGCGTGGGGTCTCATGTGGGACCCGCACTCTCGGCCTGTGGGCAAGTCTCCGGTTCCCTCCACGGTAACATTGATGGGCTACACTATGCAGGCGTTCTACGCAGGAAAGCCTCGACAATGTTTTCGTTGTGGCCTTGAGGGGCACCAGGCGGCCGCTTGTACTCGGGTGCCAGCTGCTCCCGTTAATTTATTTAGAGAAGAGGATTTCCCTCCGTTGGTGGTGCAGGATGTATCGCCTGGTGTTGGAGTGGGTGGGGAGGTTTCCCCGCCGCCTGCTGGCCTGGTGGCGGTTCCAGGTTCATCGGCTGGTGGGCCAGTGGGTACGTGTGGTGGTTCTAGTGACGAGGTGGTGGTGTGTGCGGCCCCGCCCCTGCCGTCATCCTCTACGCTTCCGCGGGATTCTTCGCCTGTGTGGGTCGCTTCTCTCCTGCCAGCCGTGCCTGTTGGTTTTCCGGTTCCGGCTGACTTTCTGTGTGGTCGTACTACCTCGGTTATGGGGTGGCTGGGCGAAGGGTCTTCTCGGGCGACGCCTGTAGAGTGGTGACAGCTCTGACGATCAGCGGCCTGTCCCTAAGCGTTCTTGCCAGGATAGGGATGGATCGCCTCCCCGTGCATGGGCTGATGAATGCGACGATGTGGATGACGGTGCTGTGGGTGGCTCTGTGTTGCCTCCTGCGTTGGGTCCTGCGCCTCCTGCTGGTGGCTCCCCACCTTGGGCGGTTGCCCCTGGTGACCGTGACCTTGTGATGGTGTTGACGAAAGATGTGCACCGAGGGGCCTCTGCTCTTGTTCCTGGTGGTGGGGGACATGGTGTGTCTGACGGTGCCCCCTGTGTGGGGCTCTGTGAGGCGTCCGACGTGGGTCCTGGTGTGCAGGCTGGTGTGGGGCCATGTGCACTGCCCGGTGTGCTTTCCCGTGCACAGCCCTGTGACTGGCCCCCTACGAAGAAGCCCTTCCCTGTTGTCTTCCCGTCCGGGGAGGTGTTTGATGGGTCTAGTCCTCTGAGGTGTGGCTTTGATGGCCTGGTGCGTACTGTCCCAGCGGTCTCTTCTTCCGTTTGGGTTCAGCGGGTGCGGGGTTTTGTCACTGGGGTACCGAATTTAATGCCTCGGCCTAGTGCAGCTCTTGGCCGTCCGGTGTCTGATGACGAGCAGTTGGTTTGGGAGGCTTACTGCTTGTGTTTTCCGGAGCAGGAATTCCCGGAGAAGTATGATTAGTGCGTGTTTTATTTTGTCCTTGTTTCCTTGGTGCTTATTCTTGTATGTGTGTGTGATGTTGTTGCCCGGTGCCTGCGTGCACGGGTGCGTGTTCTTGTGTGTGCGGTGTGTGCTGTGGCTGTTTATTTCAGGCTCCTGCGTGGGCCTGTTATGCTGTATCTTCATTTGACTTTTCAGGCCTGTTGTTTCTGTTTGACATTTTCTTTGCCTGTATTATGTATTGTGTGTGTGTCCTGTGTTGCGATTGTGGTTTTTGTACGCGTTTTGACGTACTGCTTTCTTTGTCCTATTTATATTGTTCTATACGTTACTATGTTGATAATATACGTTTCTGTGTGGATAATATAAGTTTTAGATTCTACTGTACCACTTTATTATGTTCTTTTTGCTATGTTATGTTACTGTGTTTCCTATGTTCTCTTACTCCCTTGTTATATTCGTTAATTTTCTACTTGCTATGTTGTCATGTGTTCTACTTCCTATGTTGTATTTACAGTGTTATATTTACCATGTTCTGTTACTGTGTTCTTGATTCTGTGGTGTGATGTCTGCTGTTGTGTGGTGTGACGCATGGTGCGTGTGTTATGCATTTGTCATTACTTTGGTTTTGGCATTTAGGGGCATTACTTTGGTTTTGGAAAAGTTGTTCAATGTTAACCAATATTTTTTGACTAGTTGTATATGAAAAGCGCTGCAATTGTTCCAAGTTCCAGTACTGCAGAGTAAATAGAAAGGTAGATATATATTTTTTTTTCAACGAATTTTACACATTTTCATGTGTGAATAAAAAAACACACCATTCAGATATGATCATTCTATGACACTTCTCTGACACATTAGCATATAATAAAGGTTCGTAACTTATGGAGTTTCCAAAACATCTTTAGTTTTCCTAATACAAATATTCAAAGTTCCCCCGAAAAACTTATGCAAATGTCATGTTTATTGCTATTATAAAATCAATAAATGAACTTAGGAAAAACGATAAGTTCCGAGTTTAGAGACATACACTTTACATATAAGGTGTAAGTTTCATATAAATTGAATAAAAAATGAAAGAGTTATTCAAACGTTTACGTTAGTTGAAAACATTGAAAATAAATACGAAAATAATAAAGTCTAAGGGGATACCATCTGTGGCTGAGGTTGACATCAACTAGTTTTCTCCAAAATTGGCACCCTTACAGATAGGCTTATATGCAGTTAGGTGTATAAGTTTCATGCTAATCGTCCGATAAAAAAAAAAAAAAAAAAAAAAAAATTAAAAAAAAAAAAACATTTTTTTACCTAAATTTTTTTCTAATAAAGATAATTATAATATTTTTTTAATATATGCTATTGTGATAGCCGAGAGTCATAGATATGATTTCAGTTGACACTTGTGTTTGATAATCGTTTTTGACCACTTTGGAATAATTTTGACACCTGCTTCAATATTTGTTTTCTCCCTTCCTATTTATTTTGGCTTTATTTTATCTGGCTGAGACCTGGGCCAGATGAAACTCTTTTCATGTACAACTCGTCAAAAAAGCTTGATTGGAATCGAACCAGTTTTCATTTATTGCATATTTTGGGCAAATTTGGAAGCAATGCCCTCTTATGTTGTATATCTGTATTACTTGTTTATTTTACCCTTGGTTTATTGTGTTCTTTGTGCACTTTTGTCATTACTGATGCTTTTGGCACGCCACATATGGGTAGTGCAGCTTTTGTTTTTTGTGTGTTTGTGTTCCTATGTGTTTTATATTATTTTTTGTTTTCACTTTTGTGTTCTGTGTTAATTGTTATCTGTGTTATTGTCATTCTGGGTTCTTTGTTATTCTGTGCTTTATTGTTTTATATGGTTATTGTACACTGTAATTATTTTGTTTAAAAAAAAATAAAAAAATAAAAAATTAACTCACCCGATAATGATCCAAACGACAGAGAAGAGGATTAACGTCACTATGATTGGGACTTGACTCAGAACTTACCCATCGTCACATGTTCACACCCAACTGAGCAACAGTGACTTACCTTTTCTTTCCTTATCGTGGGTGGCTTCCTTCTAGTCCTCGGTTGTTTACTGTGAACTGTCGTCTGGTCTGTGTTAATCTCTCTCTATTATCAGAAATCCTCACAAGGACAAGTACAAACACAGTTGTCTGACAAAGAAACATAGAAAGAACAACATAATATAACCAGGTGATGCTTCTATAACTAGCATTATTCTGCCGTATGACCACTACTCAACCTGATTTTCTTCACTATTCTGCTACTTGCTCTTCCTTAGCAATTCGCTGTGCAGCAGTTCTTTGCCGACTAAGCTAGGCTTCCATTTATAAAATAATAT
>NC_091158.1:30707842-30793940 GCF_040958095.1 Procambarus clarkii
CGCATATAGTCCTGGGGACCATTCAGGCTTGTTCGCATTTGTGTTCCTCACGTGTGCCCCAAAGAATGAGGTGATTTGGTGAAATGCTATGCCCAAGATTACCATCCGAGTTGCCGTCGGGGAAGTGGCTCAAATAGCCTCGGCTATCACTTCCTTTTGACGGCCGTGATGGTCAAGCGGATTAAGGCGCCCTGTAGTTACCAGTTGCGTTGCTTCTGGGAGTATGGGTTCGAGTCACTTCTGGGGTGTGAGTTTTCATTCGCATATAGTCCTGGGGACCATTCAGGCTTGTTCGCATTTGTGTTCCTCACGTGTGCCCCAAAGAATGAGGTGATTTGGTGAAATGCTATGCCCAAGATTACCATCCGAGTTGCCGTCGGGGAAGTGGCTCAAATAGCCTCGGCTATCACTTCCTTTTGACGGCCGTGATGGTCAAGCGGATTAAGGCGCCCTGTAGTTACCAGTTGCGTTGCTTCTGGGAGTATGGGTTCGAGTCACTTCTGGGGTGTGAGTTTTCATTCGCATATAGTCCTGGGGACCATTCAGGCTTGTTCGCATTTGTGTTCCTCACGTGTGCCCCAAAGAATGAGGTGATTTGGTGAAATGCTATGCCCAAGATTACCATCCGAGTTGCCGTCGGGGAAGTGGCTCAAATAGCCTTGGCTATCACTTCCATTTGACGGCCGTGATGGTCAAGCGGATTAAGGCGCCCTGTAGTTACCAGTTGCGTTGCTTCTGGGAGTATGGGTTCGAGTCACTTCTGGGGTGTGAGTTTTCATTCGCATATAGTCCTGGGGACCATTCAGGCTTGTTCGCATTTGTGTTCCTCACGTGTGCCCCAAAGAATGAGGTGATTTGGTGAAATGCTATGCCCAGATTACCATCCGAGTTGCCGTCGGGGAAGTGGCTCAAATAGCCTCGGCTATCACTTCCTTTTGACGGCCGTGATGGTCAAGCGGATTAAGGCGCCCTGTAGTTACCAGTTGTGTTGCTTCTGGGAGTATGGGTTCGAGTCACTTCTGGGGTGTGAGTTTTCATTCGCATATAGTCCTGGGGACCATTCAGGCTTGTTCGCATTTGTGTTCCTCACGTGTGCCCCAAAGAATGAGGTGATTTGGTGAAATGCTATGCCCAAGATTACCATCCGAGTTGCCGTCGGGGAAGTGGCTCAAATAGCCTCGGCTATCACTTCCTTTTGACGGCCGTGATGGTCAAGCGGATTAAGGCGCCCTGTAGTTACCAGTTGCGTTGCTTCTGGGAGTATGGGTTCGAGTCACTTCTGGGGTGTGAGTTTTCATTCGCATATAGTCCTGGGGACCATTCTGGCTTGTTCGCATTTGTGTTCCTCACGTGTGCCCCAAAGAATGAGGTGATTTGGTGAAATGCTATGCCCAAGATTACCATCCGAGTTGCCGTCGGGGAAGTGGCTCAAATAGCCTCGGCTATCACTTCCTTTTGACGGCCGTGATGGTCAAGCGGATTAAGGCGCCCTGTAGTTACCAGTTGCGTTGCTTCTGGGAGTATGGGTTCGAGTCACTTCTGGGGTGTGAGTTTTCATTCGCATATAGTCCTGGGGACCATTCAGGCTTGTTCGCATTTGTGTTCCTCACGTGTGCCCCAAAGAATGAGGTGATTTGGTGAAATGCTATGCCCAAGATTACCATCCGAGTTGCCGTCGGGGAAGTGGCTCAAATAGCCTCGGCTATCACTTCCTTTTGACGGCCGTGATGGTCAAGCGGATTAAGGCGCCCTGTAGTTACCAGTTGCGTTGCTTCTGGGAGTATGGGTTCGAGTCACTTCTGGGGTGTGAGTTTTCATTCGCATATAGTCCTGGGGACCATTCAGGCTTGTTCGCATTTGTGTTCCTCACGTGTGCCCCAAAGAATGAGGTGATTTGGTGAAATGCTATGCCCAAGATTACCATCCGAGTTGCCGTCGGGGAAGTGGCTCAAATAGCCTCGGCTATCACTTCCTTTTGACGGCCGTGATGGTCAAGCGGATTAAGGCGCCCTGTAGTTACCAGTTGCGTTGCTTCTGGGAGTATGGGTTCGAGTCACTTCTGGGGTGTGAGTTTTCATTCGCATATAGTCCTGGGGACCATTCTGGCTTGTTCGCATTTGTGTTCCTCACGTGTGCCCCAAAGAATGAGGTGATTTGGTGAAATGCTATGCCCAAGATTACCATCCGAGTTGCCGTCGGGGAAGTGGCTCAAATAGCCTCGGCTATCACTTCCTTTTGACGGCCGTGATGGTCAAGCGGATTAAGGCGCCCTGTAGTTACCAGTTGCGTTGCTTCTGGGAGTATGGGTTCGAGTCACTTCTGGGGTGTGAGTTTTCATTCGCATATAGTCCTGGGGACCATTCAGGCTTGTTCGCATTTGTGTTCCTCACGTGTGCCCCAAAGAATGAGGTGATTTGGTGAAATGCTATGCCCAAGATTACCATCCGAGTTGCCGTCGGGGAAGTGGCTCAAATAGCCTCGGCTATCACTTCCTTTTGACGGCCGTGATGGTCAAGCGGATTAAGGCGCCCTGTAGTTACCAGTTGCGTTGCTTCTGGGAGTATGGGTTCGAGTCACTTCTGGGGTGTGAGTTTTCATTCGCATATAGTCCTGGGGACCATTCAGGCTTGTTCGCATTTGTGTTCCTCACGTGTGCCCCAAAGAATGAGGTGATTTGGTGAAATGCTATGCCCAAGATTACCATCCGAGTTGCCGTCGGGGAAGTGGCTCAAATAGCCTCGGCTATCACTTCCTTTTGACGGCCGTGATGGTCAAGCGGATTAAGGTGCCCTGTAGTTACCAGTTGCGTTGCTTCTGGGAGTATGGGTTCGAGTCACTTCTGGGGTGTGAGTTTTCATTCGCATATAGTCCTGGGGACCATTCAGGCTTGTTCGCATTTGTGTTCCTCACGTGTGCCCCAAAGAATGAGGTGATTTGGTGAAATGCTATGCCCAAGATTACCATCCGAGTTGCCGTCGGGGAAGTGGCTCAAATAGCCTCGGCTATCACTTCCTTTTGACGGCCGTGATGGTCAAGCGGATTAAGGCGCCCTGTAGTTACCAGTTGCGTTGCTTCTGGGAGTATGGGTTCGAGTCACTTCTGGGGTGTGAGTTTTCATTCGCATATAGTCCTGGGGACCATTCAGGCTTGTTCGCATTTGTGTTCCTCACGTGTGCCCCAAAGAATGAGGTGATTTGGTGAAATGCTATGCCCAAGATTACCATCCGAGTTGCCGTCGGGGAAGTGGCTCAAATAGCCTCGGCTATCACTTCCTTTTGACGGCCGTGATGGTCAAGCGGATTAAGGCGCCCTGTAGTTACCAGTTGCGTTGCTTCTGGGAGTATGGGTTCGAGTCACTTCTGGGGTGTGAGTTTTCATTCGCATATAGTCCTGGGGACCATTCAGGCTTGTTCGCATTTGTGTTCCTCACGTGTGCCCCAAAGAATGAGGTGATTTGGTGAAATGCTATGCCCAAGATTACCATCCGAGTTGCCGTCGGGGAAGTGGCTCAAATAGCCTCGGCTATCACTTCCTTTTGACGGCTGTGATGGTCAAGCGGATTAAGGCGCCCTGTAGTTACCAGTTGCGTTGCTTCTGGGAGTATGGGTTCGAGTCACTTCTGGGGTGTGAGTTTTCATTCGCATATAGTCCTGGGGACCATTCAGGCTTGTTCGCATTTGTGTTCCTCACGTGTGCCCCAAAGAATGAGGTGATTTGGTGAAATGCTATGCCCAAGATTACCATCCGAGTTGCCGTCGGGGAAGTGGCTCAAATAGCCTCGGCTATCACTTCCTTTTGACGGCTGTGATGGTCAAGCGGATTAAGGCGCCCTGTAGTTACCAGTTGCGTTGCTTCTGGGAGTATGGGTTCGAGTCACTTCTGGGGTGTGAGTTTTCATTCGCATATAGTCCTGGGGACCATTCAGGCTTGTTCGCATATATATATATATATTATTAAATATGACCGAAAAAGTAAGATTAATAATTCTAACACGAATTTTCTCAATCTTTCGTACATTACGCTTCACTGTTGGAGGTAAATCAAAAATCACTTCTCCAAAATTCATTTTTATTTCTAGTCTGACGCGACACGGGCGCGTTTCGTAAAACTTATTACATTTTCAAAGACTTCACAAATACACAACTGATTAGAACTTGCGTTTCCCTGATTTTATATCTACATTTGAGTGAGGTGGGAAGGGTGATGTGGCATTAACACAAGACAGAATACTAGGGGATATTAATAGGGTATTAAAAGTATCAACACAAGACAGAACAGAAACAATGGGTATTGAATAGAAGTGTTTGTAGAAAGCCTATTGGTCCATATTTCTTGACGCTTCTATATTGGAGCGGAGTCTTGAGGTGGGTAGAATATAGTTGTGCAATAATTGGCTGTTGCACAACTATATTCTACCCACCTCAAGACTCCGCTCCAATATAGAAGCATCAAGAAATATGGACCAATAGGCTTTCTACAAACACTTCTATTCAATACCCATTGTTTCTGTTCTGTCTTGTGTTGATACTTTTAATACCCTATTAATATCCCCTAGTGTTCTGTCTTGTGTTAATGCCACATCACCCTTCCCACCTCACTCAAATGTAGATATAAAATCAGGGAAACGCAAGTTCTAATCAGTTGTGTATTTGTGAAGTCTTTGAAAATGTAATAAGTTTTACGAAACGCGCCCGTGTCGCGTCAGACTAGAAATAAAAATGAATTTTGGAGAAGTGATTTTTGATTTACCTCCAACAGTGAAGCGTAATGTACGAAAGATTGAGAAAATTCGTGTTAGAATTATTAATCTTACTTTTTCAGTCATATTTAATAATATATGTCTACAGGAAAGACTGCTACCAAAATATACTAATATATATATATATATATATATATATATATATATATATATATATATATATATATATATATATATATATATATATATATGTATATATATATTATATATATATATATATATATATTTTTATTAATAGGGAAGGGAGTACCACCTCTGGCTGGAAGAAGGGGGACCCATAGCCTCGGAGGAAACCACACATAACGCATTGGAGGGAATGTGGGTCCCCTCCAATACAGTTTCTGTGTGCTTTTCTCCTACCACCCCCTTCCCTATTTTTTTTTCCTTTATTGTGTATTTAAAGGTTACAAAACATACAAGACAAATGCCTAAAGGTTATGGATCTCTTGAAGCTCCTCCGCTTCTGGACAGGAACCGAGGACGCAGCAAGCATTTCCCCTCTGGATCGCCACACTGAGACGCTGAAATAAAAAACTGGAAGCCCTTGGGTCTCTGGTGACGTCAATGAGCTTGGACCCCAATTCCTTGAGAAATCCCAAGGCACTCTTGCCCCAGGGGCCATGCGTCTCAGACGCTATGGGAACAAAGAGGTATTGACCTTCCAGTCGCCTGTACTTGAGTGATTTTGCTGTTTCCCTGTGGTTGGCCGCCCCACCTGCTTGATCAGCTCCGAAGTGTACATAGGTGTCAGCCAGGGTGGATACACATGTGTAGTCCCACACCAACTGTCTACCCTCCTTCCATGAGTATATGGTGATGCCATCAGGGCGAAGTGCTGGGAAATCCGGGTTTTGGACCCCTAGGATGCGAGGTTCTCTCTCCGCTGGGCACCCAGCTGAGACGAGGCTTCTCTTGATGATGTCATTGACCTCGTTGTGTCTTGCATGCCAGCCCTTTGTGCTTCCGCAATGCAACCCATGCAGTCCGTATTGGTCTGCTTCCACCCTGTTGCAAATACACTTGTATTCAGTGTGAATTGGGGCACCAAGGCGGAGGGCCACTGCTACACGAAGGGATTCTGGATCTAGGCGCGTGCCCATTGCAGACATGGGTACTGCCAGGAGGAAGTCTCCTGCATGGGGGGCACGCACTGCTCTGAGGCGGGCTTTCTCCTTGTCTGATGTTGCGACGCTTAGCATGGCATCAGCTACTTTTTCCACTAGAGGGTGGTCCCAGCCGGACTGTTTGTGTTGTTTTGTTGGCTCTATAATGGTTGCTGGGGCTGCAAGAACATTCCACTGATTTGAACATTCAGTGAAAGCAGGATCATGTATTCCTGCTGAATCTCTCAGGGTTGCAGGTAAAATATCTCTGACGAGGTCGTGCGATGCATGAGAGGAGGAAAGGAAGGCTGGTAGAGCAATTTGGGAGGCTGTGCGGACACCAAGGCCGCCGAGTCTTACAGGAAGGGTTGCTTGCTCCCACTGAGAGTCGTCCAATGGCAGGTTCAGGACTTTCACCAGCATGGACCTTAGAAGGGTGTCATACACATTTAACTTAGGGCTGCTGTAGGATGGAGAACATCTCAGAAAGTAGGTCAACTTAGGGAGAGACAGGCATCTTGTAAGGAGAAAGAGAGCATCATGGGCATCAATCTTGTCAATCCTGTCCTGCATTCTCTTTAGGTCAGTGATTTTTGCAGCCAGGACCTCCTCGATTGCTCGTGGGCCAATATATATATATATATATATATATATATATATATATATATATATATATATATATATATATATATAATGAAGGTGAAAAACATGGGGGGATACATAAGGGATAAACATAGGGGCTGCAGAAGGCTTATTGGCCCATACGAGGCATCTCCTATCTAAACACAAAGATTAATCCAGTGTAATTGGCCTGTTATGTTGGACATTGTCTTCTGTGTTGGCATCGATATGTTCTTGTCTTGTCCTTACTCTCATGGTGGGTAGAGTAAATAGTTCCGTGATTTGGGTGTTCATGGTAGGTCGCTCTATTCTTATGTGAATTGCCTCAAGAATTTGTAATTTTCTTGAATCTTGGGTTTTGTCTATTATGCAAGTATTCTTGTTCAACATTTCTCTTGTTAGAGTAATGTCATGGGCTTGTCTCATGTGATTCCTAGGGGCACCAGATTGAAGATGGCATGTCAAACGCCTCGTCAGCTTGGTCGACGTCATACCTATGTACTTACATTGAAGGTTACATCCTTCGTGGGGGCAAGTGTACATGTATACAACGCTTGACTGCTGTAGAGGGTTCTCCGTCGGCTTCGGGCTGTTTTTGATAAGGAGTTCGGAAGTCTTCTTGGTTTTGTAGAATATTATCAGGTTTATGTTTTGGTTAGGAGTAGTGCTTTTTACTCCTTTACGGATTATTTCTTTCATTATTCTTTCCTCTTTTATATGTTCACTGTGCATGGTTGATTTGTAATATAATTTTATTGGGGGTGTTGTGGTTTCTGTTCTAGGTTCTGAATTATACCAACGGTCCAAGTGTCTTCTTATAGCAGCGTTTATTTCCGCGTTGCTATATCCGTTGTTCACCAATACCTGAGTTACTCTTTCAAACTCTCTACTCACGTTGCTCCATTCAGAGCAGTGGGTAAGCGCTCGACGAATATAAGCATTGAGAACACTGGCTTTGTATCTTTGGGGGCACTCACTTCTACCGTTCAGGCATAATCCTATGTTGGTGGGCTTGGTATATACGTTGGTGCTTAAAGAGGTTCCTGTTTTTGTTATTAGTACATCCAAGAATGGCAGACTGTTATTTTCACTATTTTCATGTGTAAATCGGAGTACTGACTCTCTCTCTAGGTGTCTTTTTAGGTCAATTAGTTCACCTGAGTCTTTTACTATTACGAATATGTCATCTACATAACGGCAGTATACAGTTGGTTTTTGTCTGCTACTGAAGACCCTATCTTCGATGGTTCCCATATAAAAATTAGCAAATAAAACTCCTAAGGGGGAGCCCATTGCTACTCCGTCTATTTGTAAATACATGTCTCCTTGTGGACTGATGAAAGGGGCTTCCTTTGTACATGCTTCGAGAAGACTTTTCAAGTGTGGCTCAGGTATGTCTAATTTCGGGGTGCTCTCGTCTCTGTATACTCTGTCCAGTATCATTCCTATGGTTGTGTCGACTGGGACGTTGGTAAAAAGGGATTCAACGTCCAGGGAAGCGATGATTCCATCGGGCTGGGTAGATTTGATCAATTCTAGGAAAATTCTAGAATTTCCTATTAGGTACGACATATATATATATATATATATATATATATATATATATATATATATATATATATATATATATATATATATATATATATATATATATATATATATATATATATGTCGTACCTAGTAGCCAGAACGCACTTCTCAGCCTACTATGCAAGGCCCAATTTGCCTAATAAGCCAAGTTTTCATGATTTAATTGTTTTTCGACTACCTAACCTACCTAACCTAACCTAACCTAACTTTTTTGGCTACCTAACCTAACCTAACCTATAAAGATAGGTTAGGTTAGGTTAGGTAGGGTTGGTTAGGTTCGGTCATATATCTACGTCAATTTTAACTCCAATAAAAAAAAATTGACCTCATACATAATGAAATGGGTAGCTTTATCATTTCATAAGCAAAAAATTTGAGAAAATATATTAATTCAGGAAAACTTGGCTTATTAGGCAAATCGGGCCTTGCATAGTAGGCAGAGAAGTGCGTTCTGGCTACTAGGTACGACATTTATATATATATATATATATATATATATATATATATATATATATATATATATATATAGGCCCGATTTGACATATATATATGTCGTACCTAGTAGCCAGAACGCACTTCTCAGCCTACTATGCAAGGCCCGATTTGCCTAATAAGCCAAGTTTTCCTGAATTAATATATTTTCTCTAATTGCTTTCTTATGAAATGATAAAGCTACCCCATTTCATTATGTATGAGGTCAATTTTTTTTATTGGAGTTAAAATTAACGTAGATATATGACCAAACCTAACCAACCCTACCTAACCTAACCTAACCTATCTTTATAGGATAGGTTAGGTTAGGTAGCCGAAAAAGTTAGGTTAGGTTAGGTTAGGTAGGTTAGGTAGTCGAAAAACAATAAATTCATGAAAACTTGGCTTATTAGGCAAATCTGGCCTTGCATAGTAGGCAGACAAGTGCGTTCTGGCTATTAGGTACGACATATATATATATATATATATATATATATATATATATATATATATATATATATATATATATATATATATATATATATATATATATATATATATATATATATATATATAGGCCCGATTTGACATATAGATATATATATATATATATATATATATATACATGTCGTACCTAGTAGCCAGAACGCACTTCTCACACTTCTCAGCCTACTATGCAAGGCCCGATTTGCCTAATAAGCCAAGTTTTCATGAATTAATATATTTTCTCTAATTTTTTCCTATGAAATGATAAAGCTACCCATTTCATTATGTATGAGGTAAAAAAAAATTTATTGGAGTTAAAATTAACGTAGATATATGACCCAACCTAACCAACCCTACCTAACCTAACCTAACCTATTTTTATAGGTTAGGTTAGGTTAGGTAGCCGAAAAAGTTAGGTTAGGTTAGGTTAGGTTGGTTAGGTTGTCGAAAAACCATTATTTCATGAAAACTTGGCTTATTAGGCAAATCGGGCCTTGCATAGTAGGCTGAGAAGTGCGTTCTGGCTACTAGGTACGACATATATATATATATATATATATATATATATATATATATATATATATATATATATATATATATATATATATATATATATATATATATATATATACAACTTTAGAACACTTTCCCACCAGGAGACTCGAACCCTAGCCAGCACAGAAGCCTTCCAGCAACTGGCATAACAGGTACGCCTTAACCCTCTGCACCACCGCTCAGACCCTTAAAAGAGATGGTAATTTGCAGAGGGTTAAGGCGTACCTGTTATGCCAGTTGCTGGAAGGCTTCTGTGCTGGCTAGGGTTCGAGTCTCCTGGTGGGAAAGTGTTCTAAAGTTGTATACTTAACTCTCGTGTTTAGGAGAGTTGTGCCATATATATATATATATATATATATATATATATATATATATATATATATATATATATATATATATATATATATATATATATATATATATATATATATATATATATATATATACATATATATATAACTGAAAACTCTCACCCCAGAAGTGACTCGAACCCATACTCCCAGGAGCAATGCAACTGGTATGTACAAGACGCCTTAATCCACTTGACCATCACGACCGGACATAATGAGGTGATAGCCGAGGCTATTTGAGCCACCCCACCGCCGGCACTCGGATAGTAATCTTGGGCATAGCATTTTACCAAATCACCTCATTCTTTGGGGCACACGTAAGGAACACAAATGCGAACAAGCCTGAATGGTCCCCAGGACAATATGCAACTGAAAACTCACACCCCAGAAGTGACTCGAACCCATACTCCCAGGAGCAACGCAACTGGTATGTACAAGACGCCTTAATCCACTTGACCATCACGACCGGACATAATGAGGTGATAGCCGAGGCTATTTGAACCACCCCACCGCCGGCACTCAGATAGTAATCTTGGGCATAGCATTTTACCAAATCACCTCATTCTTTGGGGCACACGTGAGGAACACAAATGCGAACAAGCCTGAATGGTCCCCAGGACAATATGCAACTGAAAACTCATCTATCACCTCATTATGTCCGGTCGTGATGGTCAAGTGGATTAAGGCGTCTTGTACATACCAGTTGCGTTGCTCCTGGGAGTATGGGTTCGAGTCACTTCTGGGGTGTGAGTTTTCAGTTGCATATTGTCCTGGCGACCATTAAGGCTTGTTCGCATATATATATATATATATATATATATATATATATATATATATATATATATATATATATATATATATATATATGTATATATATATATATATATATATATATATATATATATATATATATATATATATATATATATATATATATATGTCGTACCTAGTAGCCAGAATGCACTTCTCGGCCTACTATGCAATGCCCGATTTGCCTAATAAGTCAAGTTTTCCTGAATTGATATATTTTTTCTAATTTTTTTCTTATGAAATGATAAAGCTACCCATTTCATTATGTATGAGGTCAATTTTTTTTTATTGCAGTTAAAATTAACGTAGATATATGACCGAACCTAACCAACCCTACCTAACCTAACCTAACCTATCTTTATAGGTTAGGTTAGGTTAGGTAGCCGAAAAAGTTAGGTTAGGTTAGGTAGGTTAGGTAGTCGAAAAACAATTAATTCATGAAAACTTGGCTAATTAGGCAAATCGGGCCTTGCATAGTAGGCCGAGAAGTGCGTTCTGGCTACTATGTACGACATATATATATATATATTTATATATATATATATATATATATATATATATATATATATATATATATATATATATATATATATATATATATATATATATATATATATATATATATATATATATATATATATATATATATATATATATATGTCGTACCTAGTAGCCAGAACTCACTTCTGAGCCTACTATGCAAGGCCCGATTTGCCTAATAAGCCAAGTTTTCATGAATTCATTGCTTTTCGACTACCTAACCTACCTAACCTAACCTAACCTAACTTTTTCGGCTACCTAACCTAACCTAACCTATAAAGATAGGTTAGGTTGGGTTAGGTAGGGTTGGTTAGGTTCGGTCATATATCTACGTAAATTTTAACTCCAATAAAAAACAATTTACCTCATACATAATGAAATGGGTAGCTTTATCATTTCATAAGAAAAAAATTAGAGAAAATATATTAATTCATGAAAACTTGGCTTATTAGGCAAATCGGGCCTTGCATTGTAGGCTGAAAAGTGAGTTCTGGCTACTAGGTACGACATATATATATATATATATATATATATATATATATATATATATATATATATATATATATACAATAAAGGTGAAAACATGGGGGGATACATAAGGGATAAATGTGAGGTGAAACATAGTGGCTGCAGAAGGTTTATTGGCCCATACGAGGCAGCTCCTATCTAAACACAAAGATCAATCCAGTGTAATTGGCCTATTATGTTGGACATTGTCTTCTGTGTTGGGATCGATATGTTCTTGTCTTGTTCTTACTCTCATGGTGGGTAGAGTAAATAGTTCCGTGATTTGGGTGTTCATGGTAGGTCGCTATATTCATATGTGAATTGCCTCAAGAATTTGTAATCTTCTTGCATCTTGAGTTTTGTCTATTATGCAGGTATTCTTGTTCAACATTTCTCTTGTTGGAGTAATGTCATGGGCTTGTCTCATGTGATTCCTAGGGGCACCGGATTGAAGATGGCATGTCAAACGCCTCGTCAGCTAGGTCGACGTCATACCTATGTACTTACATTGAAGGTTACATCCTTCGTGGGGGCAAGTGAAGATTACAAATTCTTGAGGCAATTCACATAATAATAGAGCGACCTACCATGAACACCCAAATCACGGAACTATTTACTCTACCCACCATGAGAGTAAGGACAAGACAAGAACATATCGATGCCAACACAGAAGACAATGTCCAACATAATAGGCCAATTACACTGGATTGATCTTTGTGTTTAGATAGGAGCTGCCTCGTATGGGCCAATAAGCCTTCTGCAGCCTCTATGTTTCACCGATGATTGATTGATAAAGATTAAGCCACCCAAGAGGTGGCACGGGCATGAATAGCCAGTAAGTGGTACAATTTTTTTTTTTCTCAGTATTCTGAGGTTGCATTTAACCATCAAGCTGTATTGTGGGGGAGGATACTGCTTCACAGTCTTTATGAGGGTGTCCAGCTGCTGGACACCTTTGTTGACCAGGAGAGTGGCTGTGTTGATGGCTTCAGGGTGGCCACTGCATGATTCAGGAACTCTTAAAGCTCTTCTAAGGTCATTGGTTGCTTCACATTCCAGAAGATAGTGAAGTAATGGCTTTTCTGTGACAGTTTGGCAGAAGATGCACTCTCTCTGTCGGGGTTCACCAATCTCCCAGTTGCATCTGTAACCTAGACGTAGTCTATATAGCCTGACTGCTATTTCCCTGTGGATTCCTTTTGGGATATTTAACCTTTCTAATTTGGTTGCCTGAAGATACCATGTTGCAGATGGCGAACCTTCAGCTATTCTCTGGTGCAGGTAGGCTTTGTTGAGATGTGAGAGTTTTTTGGTGATGATGTTTTTTATGTTCTCTAGGCTGGGTTGAATTGTTTTATGTATCACTGGATGACGAGTTGCCAATTTAGCAATTTCATCAGCTTTTTCATTTAATGGGATTCCAATATGGGATGGGATCCAGTTTAAAGTTATGTTGAGGCCTTTGCCTTTAGCGACTGCTCCTTGATACAAAATGGTGGAAATTATTTCCACATTAGTTTTCCACTTTTTTTGTCCTAGTATTTGAAGTGCAGCTTTTGAGTCTGTGTGTATGATTGCATTTTGAGTGTTTTGTGCAATCACATATGCGAATGCCTGTTGTATAGCAAACAGCTCAGTTTGGGTTGATGATACTAGTCCTCCCAGTCTCCAATATGCCTGAACGCTGGTCGTGCAAAGAGCAGCGCCAGCACTCTCATTTTCTGTGTCCACCGATCCGTCTGTGAAGATGTGGGTGGCTCCTGCTACTGCTATGCTATACATTTGCTCTTCTATTATGCGCCTTAGGATTGTCGGATCATAGGCAGCCTTTTTCATTGGGAGCAACTTTCTATTACTATTTTGAAAGTAGGCTCTTCCCACGGCGCGGAAGGAGTGTAATTTGGGTGTGGATGATCACCCTCTCTATCAAGAATCATGTTTTTTAAATGTAGTCTGTTTAGGACTTTTCCTGCTCTTGCAACCCAAGAGTTTCCATTGTTTTGGCCTAGTCCAACCACCAAGGCCTGCCGTTCTGGGATTGGATCAGAAGAAATAATTATCTTACTGATAATTGTAGCTGTCCTTTGTGATATTCTTTCTTGTAGAGAGGGCAAACCCGTCTCCAGTCTAAGAGTTTCAAGCCTGGTCCACATGGGGGCTCCCAGTGCAGCTCTCATAGCATTGTTTTGGGCAACTTCAAGCTTTTTCCACTGTTGGTGTGATAGATTTGTGAGTGCAGGTGCGGCATAATCGATCACTGATCTGACTGCCTGTACATAGTATGTGCGAAGGACTTGCAGATTGGCTCCTCCAGAAAGGGAGGTTAGCGACCTGAGGATTGCCGTCCGGGCCGCAGTTCGCTCTCTCAAGTATGTGACCTCAGCATTAAAATTCATGTGTGTGTCCAGGATGATTCCTAGATACTGATAGGTGTCGACCCATTCTATTGGTTGACCCTGTACTGTGAGTTGGATGTTGGGCTTCGCTATTTTTATGGGCATGGCCTTTGACTTTGAGGGGTTGAGTTTGATCCCAATCTGTTTTGCCTCTTTACTGATGCAGTCTAAGCATTTGGGTGCAAGGCGCGCCGCATCCCTTCCTTTTATGATGATGACAAAGTCGTCGGCGTAGTTTAGCAGCCTGCAGTGATGTGGGAGTTTCAACCTCATTATTCTTTCCATTAAACAGTTGAAGAGAAGAGGGCTAAGAATACCTCCTTGCGGTGTACCATTTTCATGTCTTTTGTACTCAGAGACTGTGCCATGAAGTTTTACTCTTGCTTCTCTGTTTATGAGACAGTTTTTGGTCCAGGAGAGCAGGTTGCCTCTGACCTCTTTGTCAATGAGGCAGCAGAGAATAGCTGGGGCGCTAGCCAGTTCAAAGGCTTTTTCGAGGTCCAGGAATACTAGCATTCCTGGTCTGTCATTCAAGTGGGCTAACAGAGTTGTAATACATTCCACTGTGCCAACCCCTCTTCTATAGGCATACATATCATGGTGCAGTTTAGGCATTTTCCACTCCAGTCTGTTGAGTGCCATTCTGTCAGCCGTCTTGGCTGCACAGCTTTGGAGAGAGATGGGCCTGGGATTAGCTGGATCTTTGGGTTTTGGGATCGGCACTATGTCTGCTCTATTCCAAGCAGAAGGTCTAGTTTGAGAAATCCAGGCAAAATTAATTAACCTTAGGTATGCAGCGTCTCCCTCTGGGCCGAGGTTTCTAATCATTTTATAGGTTATTTTGTCGGCTCCAGGGGATGTATCCTTGGAGTTTTTCTTAGCCCAATTGAGCTCATCCAGTATGAAGGGAGCATTAGTGTCAGAGACTTCTTCACATGCTGTAAGGATTCTGTGCCACCTTTCTTCCTCTAGTCCGGTCTGTACTGCTAATACATCTGGTGGAAGTTGATTGCTGGCTGCTCTCTCTGCAAACCTGGTTGCCAGTACTTCGGCTTCCTCTTGAGGATCCTTGGGGTGTGGAGCTTTAGGTGTTTTATTCCCTTTGGCTCGGTGAATTTGCTGCCACATCTCCCCGAGAGGGGTGTGTTCATTCAGATGTGAACACCATTCCAGCCACTTTTGTTCTTTTATTTGTCTGGTCTCTCGATGTACATGTTCCTTGACCTCACAAAGTAAGATCCTGTTGCGGTCACTTGGCTGCTTTTTGTATAGCTTTCTTGTTCTATTGAGTCTATGGTTGAGTTCTTTGACACGTTTGCAATAGTACCAATGATCTTTATGGTGTCCGGTGGACTGTTTTTTCAGTGGGATTGAGTGGTTGGCTGCACTTTGAATCGCTTTGACAAATTCTTGTTCTGCCTGATTAATGTCTTCGGGAAGATCATAGTTTCTTTGCCACTCTGAAATGAGGTTTTGAAATCGGTCCCAGTTTGCTAAAGCAAAGTTCCAGGCTTCAGATGGAGGCGGAGGTGGGGTGGGTAGGTCTAACTGAAGATCAATTTGGACCCCATAGTGGTCGCTTGTGAGTGTGGGCTCAACTGACCATGTTGCTGCATCTCTTAGGGAGGCTGAAACGAAGGTTAGGTCTAATCTGCCTCCTTGGATGTGGGTAGGTTCATTCTTGTTTAGGATTTGTATTTCTGGAAGCTGGTCCAATAGATGTGTAATGTGTATGCCGGCTTCATTTGTTGTGTTCGAGCCCAGTGCTAATCGATGATGGGCATTAAAATCTCCACAAATGATTGTGTTTGTTGTTGTCGCGTGTCCAAATAACACAGAGAGATCCATTTCGGCTTGTGGAGACCTGTACACATTGAACACTTCAAGTTTGTCGTGTCTTAGCTCAATGGTAACTCCCATTACCTCTGTCCCTGCTCCACAATTGGGTGGGCTGGTTATGGATTTGGAGATCAGGTCACATTTTACATAGATTGCACATCCCCTGGATTGCCCATTGATCCATGGAAGGAAGAAGCCTCGATAGCCTGAGATTTTAGGTTCTAATCCGGCTCGAAGCAAGCTCTCCTGTAGTATCAGGATGTCTATGCCTTTGGTTGTTGCTATGCATTGCAAGTGTTGCAATTTAGCGCGCAGTCCTTGCGCATTCCATTGCAGGATCTTTAGAATTCTAGGTTCTTGGAATTTGCTGATAATTCCGTGGTATCCATGGAGTCTGATGAACACGCCATGGAAGTTGCAATTGGGGTATAGGTTCTTAGTGGACCTGAAATTGCCTCATCAATGTCGCTTTCCAACGAGCTGGACTCTATCTGCTTTTTATGGGGGTGCCTCCTGCCCTGCTGTCTTGACGGTGTGGATATTACATCTTCGAATTTTTTGAGCTTGTGCTCAATTGTCTTCCGAGTCTCTGTGGTTTGCTTGATTCCATGTGAAGTGTGAAGACAGCAGACTTTCGATCAACTCAGTGACCAAAGTTTTGAGCATTGGCCAGAGAGCGTTCAGTTCAGTGGGAGCACTATTTAATGTTGTGCAGGTTGAGGGCCTAGTGGCTTTTAGACCCTTCTCGGTGGTAACTTTGGCACTGGAATTGCTACTTCTATTGGCCCCAGTGTGCTTGCTGGATGAAATGGGAGGCCGACTGCTTTGAACATGATTCTTGTGTCCTCCATCTTTCTTTTTGTCCTGTACTGTCTTCTCACCCTTCACCATGGCCGATGGTGAAGGGCCGTGTGCCCCCTCTTCCTGAATGGGTAGACCCCACGCGGTTTTAGTGGGCATGGGAGCTGGTATTCGTTTTGGTGGGGGTTTCGGCTCCGCTGTGGGCGTGGTGGGGTTCGTTTGAAGCCTTTTGAGCCTTTCAGGGCATTTCAAGTTCCAGGCATGATGTGCCTTGGAACAATTTGGGCATTTTGCCTGAACAGGGTGGTTTGCCTTGAATTTATCAATACATGTTTTTGTATCATGGGGCTGGCTGCAGACTCCGCACCTCACTGGGCGTTGGCAGCCATCTTTGTGATGCCCAAATCTCTGACATCTGAAGCATCTTAGGGGTTCTGGGGTGTAAGGCCTGTGTTGGAACACGCCCCAGATTCCAAGGTCAAGTTTTTCCAGGATCCGTCCTCTTACTATGAGAAGGACTTGTCGAGTTTCCTGTTTTGTGGTTCGTACTTGGCATCTCTCTGCTGACACCACATAGTTCAGCTTTTCGAGATGGCCAAGGGCCATATGCAAGAGATAGTGGAGGACAATGACTTTACTTATTTTATCCTCTGGTTTCAGTTCCTCACATTTTGCGTAATTTTTTAGAATCGTAGCGGCCGACTCGTCTTTAGGCCTCAGAATGTATTCTCCTTTGAGATTAGGTTTTGCCCTGACCTGGAGCTGGGGGTACTCTTTTTCCAGGTCCACTACAGTAGCGTAGGAAGACTTACCTTCCGTGTGCTGCACTTTGAAGACCGGAAACGTAGATCTAGTCTGAGGCGCTGGGAGAGCTGGAGAAGCTGGAGAGATTAATGGGCGATGGGTCGTCATGGAGTGGCTTGTCCTGTTAGCCTTATTCACTTGATGCCACTCGCCGTCACTTTCGGAACTGGTATCCATTATCGATGGTCTTTTCCTACTCTGAGCAGCATTGCTGGATCGATTATAAGTCAATTGGAATTCCATGATGAAATTTCAAATGATCACTTGTGGAGGGGGTCTGGTGAGTGAAGGACGTGACACGACAATTGAACGTGAGATGATGTATGTTTCACCTCACATTTATCCCTTATGTATCCCCCCATGTTTTCACCTTTATTGTATTATCACTTGACCCAGTGCGGGTATAAAATCAACTAGTATATATATATATATATATATATATATATATATATATATATATATATATATATATATATATATATATATATATATATATATATATATGTCGTACCTAGTAGCCAGAATGCACTTCTCAGCCTACTATGCAAGGCCCGATTTGCCTAATAAGCCAAGTTTTCATGAATTATTTGTTTTTCGACTACCTAACCAACCTAACCTAACCTAACCTAACTTTTTCGGCTACCTAACCTAACCTAACCTATAAAGATAGGTTAGGTTAGGTTAGGTAGGGTTGGTTAGGTTCTGTCATATATCTACGTTAATTTTAACTCAATAAAAAAAAATTTACCTCATACATAATGAAATGGGTAGCTTTATCATTTCATAAGAAAAAAATTGAGAAAATATATTAATTCAGGAAAACTTGGCTTATTAGGCAAATCGGGCCTTGCATAGTAGGCTGAGAAGTGCGTTCTGGCTACTAGGTACGATATATATATATATATATATATATATATATATATATATATATATATATATATATGTCGTACCTAGTAGCCAGAACTCACTTCTCAGCCTACTATTCAAGGCCCGATTTGCCTAATAAGTCAAGTTTTCCTGAATTAATATATTTACTATAATTTTTTTCTTATGAAATGATAAAGCAACCCTTTTCTCTATGTATGAGGTCAATTTTTTTTTATTGGAGTTAAAATTAACGTAGATATATGACCGAACCTAACCAACCCTACCTAACCTAACCTAACCTATATTTATAGGTAAAGTTAGGTTAGGTAGCCAAAAAAAGCTAGGTTAGGTTAGGTTAGGTAGGTTAGGTAGACGAAAAAACATTAATTCATGAAAACTTGGCTTATTAGGCAAATCAGACCTTGAATAGTAGGCTGAGAAGTGCGTTCTGGCTATTAGGTACGACATATATATATATATATATATATATATATATATATATGTATATATATATAAAGGTGAAAACATGGGGGATACATCCCCCCATGTTTTCACCTTTATTGTATTATCACCTGACCCAGTGCGGGTATAAAATCAACTAATATATATATATATATATATATATATATATATATATATATATATATATATATATATATATATATATATATATATATATATAGGTGTGGCAGAATGGTGTGGGGTGTGGCGGTATGGCGTGGGTGTGGCGGTATATGGTGTGGCGGTATGGCGTGGGTGTGGCGGTATATGGTGTGGCGGTATGGCGTGGGTGTGGCGGTATATGGTGTGGCGGTATGGCGTGGGTGTGGCAGTATGGTGTGGCGGTATGGCGTGGGTGTGGCGGTATATGGTGTGGCGGTATGGCGTGGGTGTGGCAGTATGGTGTGGCGGTATGGCGTGGGTGTGGCAGTATGGTGTGGCGGTATGGCGTGGGTGTGGCGGTATATGGTGTGGCGGTATGGCGTGGGTGTGGCGGTATATGGTGTGGCGGTATGGCGTGGGTGTGGCAGTATATGGTGTGGCGGTATGGCGTGGGTGTGGCGGTATATGGTGTGGCGGTATGGCGTGGGTGTGGCAGTATATGGTGTGGCGGTATGGCGTGGGTGTGGCAGTATATGGTGTGGCGGTATGGCGTGGGTGTGGCAGTATATGGTGTGGCGGTATGGCGTGGGTGTGGCGGTAGGTGTAACAGTATGGCGTTGGTACTGCAATATGGTGTGGCAGTATTACGTGGGTGTGGAAGTATGGCGAGGTATGGCAGTATTGCCTGGGTGTGGCAGTATGGTGTGGCGGATGGCGTGGTAGTATGAGATAGGTGTGGTGGTATAGTTTATCAGATTGGCGTGGGTGTGGCAGTATGGTGTGGATATATAGCATGGGGTTGGCGATGGTGTAGGGGTGGTGGTGGTGGTGGTGGTGTGGGTTTTGTAGCATGGTGTGGCAGAATGGCGTGGGGGTGGGGGGTATGGTGTGGTAGTATGGAGTGAAAGTGGTAGTATTGTGTGGGTGTGGCAGTATGGGGTGGGTGTGGGGGTATGGTGTGGGTGCGGCAGTATGGTGTGGGTGTGGTCTGGGTGTTGTGTGGGTGTGGCGGTGGTATGGGTGTGGCGGTGGTGTAGGTGTGGCAGTGGTGTGGGTGTGGCGGTGATGTGGGTGTGGCGGTGGTGTGGGTGTGGCGGTGGTGTGGGTGTGCCAGTGGTGTAGGTGTGGCAGTGGTGTAGGTGTGGCGGTAGTGTAGATTTGGCGGTGGTGGGGGTGTAGCGGTGGTGGTGGTGTGGCGGTGGTGGGGGTGTGGTAGTGGTGTGGGTGGTGCGAGGTTCGGGTGGTGTGGGGGTTGTGGTGGTGTGGGGGTTGTGGTGGTGTGGGGGTTGTGGGGGTTGTTGGGGTTGTGGAGGTGTGGGGGTGGCAGTGGTGTGGGTGTGGCGGGCTAGGGTTAGTGTGGGGGATAGGTGTGGGTGTGGTGTTGGTGTGGGGGGTGGGATTTATATGGGTGTTGTGGTGATATGGGTGGTGTCAGGGTGGGTGTGGTGTGGGGGTGGGTGTGGTGTTGGTGAGGTGTGTTGTTGGTGTGGGGGTTGTGATGTTGGTGTGGGTGTGGCGGGCTGGGGGTGGTGTGAGTGTTGGGGATTTTGGCGGTGGTGGTGTAAGTACTCCGGGCTGTTCACACGATAAGGTCAACGACCAAACTGAGGGTCAGCTACGGGGTAGCTGACCCTCAGTTTGCAGCCGATGTACCGTTGTGTCTAAAACTAACATTACCTGAACAATATTTTATTAACTTGAATTCAAAAGCTTTTTCACCACTGATGCAATTTTTTTAAAATCATGATCATATTATTTTATTAAAATGTATTATTTTTTGTTGCTGAAGCATAATGAAAGTTAAAAATATATACATTACATTTTACAAATTCTAAACCACCCAGTGAGTTCAGTACAGTACTAACCACAGGCTTGGCCATTGTGTCTGCTGTCACCAACTGCTTTCCAGGTGGATTGGCTGCTCACGACACGTGGGGTTTGACCACTGTGCCTGTGCTCCCCTGGTTTTGCCTGTCGTTTGGAGTTTGCGGTTAGCTGCTGGTGGTGCGGAGTGTGCCAGCTGGCCGTGGAGGTGGCTGGCGGTGTGGCGCCGATTGGGAGGGTTGACTCCGCGGGCTTGGAGCTCTCTGATGCTGCAGACTGGGCTGTCATAGAGGTGCCGCTCCTGGACGATATGAAGATCGACCTGGTTTCCGTCTATGGTCTCAGAGCAGCGGATGGTGATTAAGTTTGCCTCTCCTGCTCTCTATCACTGGTTTGTGGGGAAATTTGCTGGCCGTTTCATCTTGCTGCCTGGTTGCGCTGGGACTCTGGAGGTCTTGGATTGGTGCGTGCCACTGGTGTATATGAGTGTGCACGGGGTTCTTTTGGAGTTTCCTGAGGCTGTTCTTCGGTCCTGCTTCTCGAGGAAGGGGACTGTGTTTAACCATCGTATGAATTGCCTCCACTCTGGCAGGTTGGCTGGTGTGCTAACTGATGTTCAGATGCTTGCCATGCACCTGACTTCTGCTATTCCATCACTCTTCACTTTCCTCGGGTGCACCCTGAGGGTCTACTATGATGCCCAGCCTCGCACCTGTTTTCGGTGTGGTGATTCTAGACATCTGGTTGTGGAGTGCCGTGCTCCAATGGTGGGGACTGTCCCTATTTCAGGAGGCTGATTTCCCGTCCTTGGAGGTCCGTGGGGCCGAGCCTCGGGTTGAGGCGGCCGTGGATGTAGTTCCTGTCGGCCCTCTGCTCGGTGTGTCCTCTGCTGCGACTGTTCCTGTTCAGCCAGATAGGCTGCCTGTTCCTGTTGATCCACCTAGTGCAGTGTCTGGTGCTATGAAGGTTCATCGGGATTCTACTGAGGTTGATGTCGTGCTGGATGCTCTTGTGGCGGGTGTGCCGGCGTGTGTAGATGGGGACATCTTCCTTTCGGATGTCTGGTGTGCTGTTGTTCCCTTTTCTGGTCGTAGGGTCCGAGGTGGCTGTTGCTGCTCCTGGGGTGTCGGGCTCTTCCTAAGGGCGTGTGGGGTCTTCCCCTGTGGATGTGCTGGCTCCTCCCTGCCGCATGAGGGGCGCGGGGGTTTGTTCTAGGGACCGGTGCCCACCCATCAAGAGGGTGGATTCTGTGCCTGGGTTTGCCCTGGATTGTGGATTGTGCCAGCCTTCCCGGTTGGCTTTCTGGGGCCAGATTCACGAAGGTACTTACGAATGTTTTTCTTCTTAGCTACGAATGTTTTTCTTCTTAGCGCCTTCGTGGCGGCTACATCGGTATTCAGGTAGCTACACTAAGGCGAAAAACTTTCGTAAGTTTGGTCCTTCATCTAAGTGTGCTGTCGACCACTCGTAGCTTTACGTAAACTGTATATAACTCAATTTTTCTCTACTACTTAACACTGGGATCGATTTTAAGATTTTGGAACATAAACAAAAGATTATAGCTGGTGAATCTCGTGAAGAAGAGTCCTACGTGTTAGTTATATATGCATTCTCAGCTTGAAACTTGAAGTAAATATGTCTTTTATGATATTAGAATTAGTTTGATATTAGCAAGATATTATACCAGTAGTTATTAAGTAAATAAACACTTGTGAACATGAAATATGAGAGAAGGTGATGAGCCCTGCCTGATGGGATCATTTACTATCACCAAATGCCCCTGTTCACCTAGTAGTAAGGGTGTATCTTAGCTATACATACCCATTTCTAATTTATTTAGTTTGGTTTTATTTTGAAATTAAATCTGGGCAAGACATAAAATAAAAAATATGCTGCACAAATGATGTTAGGTAAGGAGAAGGTTGAAAACGTCAAAAACTTTATTCATTGAATACTTAAAGCTATAATTATGACTATATGAACTATTAAAAGAGAGAGAGGGAAGTAGGGGTCCAAGACCTCTTCCTGTTACACAACTTGGGTGTGGAACAAGTAATTATCAAAAGAAGGCACCGTTATGTTGTGTTGTTTCAGATTTAGTTACTCAGAACGAAGTGTCCATGTAGCACGGGCTATGGTGAGCCCGTAATTGAGTTCAGTTATTCGCGATAACCTTGTTTCTGTGATATTTGGGTCTAAGTTTAAAATGGATGAGGGGGATTCTTCTTTTTTCCCTGTTTGTTTATCGCTTCTGTGCTGGTTTAGTCTTGTTTTATTAACATTATCTTGGTGGCGGATGTAGATGCAGAATGCTCACTAGTGAGTCCCATTCCTCAACGGCTTTTCTAATCATTGTAGTCGCTGTGGAATGTGCATCTAATGCAGCTGCTGTCGTTGGATTAATGTTGAGTTTGATGTGCAGGGGTTCAGTAGCTTCACATTCCAGTAAGTAGTGCAATAGTGGCGCCTCTGCTTCTGTTTCACAGATGTGACACTCTTTTAACTGTTGGGTTCATTACCTCCCAGCAGCACTTGTAACCAAGTCTGAGTCTGTGTATTGCTACTGCAATGTCTCTGGATATCTTTTTGCCAGGCTTGAAAGAGGAGTAACCAGTGGCTTGTTTGTACCATATCGCAGTGGATCTTCCTTCCGCTACTTTGGCTCTTTGGCGAGTTTTGATAGTTGAGAACATTTTCTTCTTGATTTGCTCCTTAATCTGTGAAGAACTTGGAGGTATTTGAACCTTTACAACAGGTAGAGCAGTGGCAGTTTTTGCAAGTGAGTTTGCCCTTTCATTACCATCTATGCCAATGTGACTTGGTATCCAATTTAGGGTGATTGAGAGCCCTAGATTATGGGCTTCTTTTCCTATATGTTGAATTTCTGTGAGTTGTATATTATCTCTGTGCTGACTGGATAACAATGCTTGGAGCAAGAAGGCACCATGCCGGGAAGGCTATGTAGCAGTAAGGCAGTGTGGTGAGGCAGCTACTTATTTGAGGAATGCTTATTTTATTTCCCTTATAAGCTGAGGCAGCTTATTTTATTTGATGAATACTCAGCTGATTCCTCTACATTTAGCATGGAACAAATTTGTGTCTGAGACCTCCTCCTGTTACACAATTTGGCTGTGTGTAATCAAACTAGAAGGTCTCTACAAATCAAAGGACCCAGAATGTGGAATGACCTCCCGAATCATGTCAAAGGCTGTACCTCTCTCAACCAGTTTATTAAGAGTAAAACCAAGTACTACCTAATTAACTCCATGTAACCTACCTTACCCCCTAAATGTCAACCCATGTTTGCTATTTTTAAACAATTCTGTTTGTTCACCAACGTGTACAATTGCTGATTTCTGCTATGATACCTCCCTTTTTTATTTTTTATTCCTTCCTTCAACACATTTTATACCTAATCCCGATTACTATTAAGATTTAGTCCAAGTGTTTTTCCCCCATGCCTTGCCCGAAATGCTATGAGTATTAGTGGCTTTAGGTATTGTATGTACCAGCTCTGTCTATAAATCCAACATTATGTTTGTAAATAAACTATGTATGTACTTTTCCTGAATACAATTTATTTATTATAATTTATTTATTAATCAGTAAGTAAGTATTAAAAGAAGGCACCAAGCTGGGAAGGCTATGTAGCACCATTGTGTGTAACAATAAACCAATTTTTTTTTAACAAATAATGCACCTGTATGGTAAAACAAATCCTGTCAGCTGTAAAAATATCGATGCAGTTATTTAAATAAAAAATATAATGAAAGAAATATTATTAACTGGTTTATTTTATCCTATCTTTTTGTACTGTACAGTATATCCAAGGAAGTGAAAAACTGAGACATAATGCACAATTTAATGAATGATTAAAAAATGATTAGCATGGATTAGAAGTTCAAAAGAAATATGACTATTACATATCAACATATATCTTAATGATACATGGTAAACATGATTTAATATGGATAATACAGTACTTGTAATAATACGAACTATAATTTAAAATCTTTATTACTGATTTTTTTATTAAGAAGCTTAGGTATACACAGCAATGTGCTGCTGCCTTATTCTATATGGAATATTACACAGTGCAGATAAAAAACTAGCTATAAGTTTATCTAATACTCCCATCTCACAAGATGGTTAGACATACATGGAATCAAGGTATAAAATACCAGCCTCAATACAAAAAACAAATCAACTCTGACTAAACAACACTTCACGGTTTTCACATGAGGTAAGCACTGAATCATTGAAACATTATATTATAATTACTCTTACCAGTTTCTACAAGTCTCCTCTCAAACAAAAAACAAACAAAAACAAACTACAAGCTCATCCAACATTCTCACCTCACAGGATGGCCAGTCATACATGGAATCAGGAGAGAACAAAATACTAAAGGCTGATCTATTAGCCTCCACTGACAAAATCTGGGTGCAGCACAAGAATATCTTAACCGCCTACCCGCTGAAGCCGTAAATGCCAAATACCAGCTAAAAAATATCATTAAGACAATTGGCAGGGCCTTTAACAAGCCGCAGGCTTTCTGTCCTCGTCGAGGCCACTAGATAGTTAGTGACCCTAGTGTAAATACAGTAAATATATACAATAATTGTCAGCGCAGCTTCCGAGCAACAAGGACAGCAACACAGTATCTCTTAGAATTACGTAGGTAAACAACAAATGTAACATATTTGTTTGCTACAATGTCGGTGCTGGCTGTAGAAGTTGAAAAAACCTCGTTGTAATCGAAATATAGTAATTTTATAAGAAAATTCGACGTAAATAGGAGGCAGTAGAGCTCCGATAAGCCAGCGCTAAATCTTCAATATGAAGAATGTTGCCTGCTCTCTGATTGGCCAAACGAAACACAGTAGTGACCTATATCGGCACGCAGGTGAACCAGACCCAAAACCCAAATATCTTCCTAAATGGACCTACCTGAATTGCCCCTAAGCATCTTCTTAGGGCATACTTAGGAACCTTTGTAGCAAACCTACTTACGAAGAAATATATGGATCTTCGTGAATTCTGGTGTCTGAGGATGGCCTGGTGCACTCTGTGGAGTGCACCAGGATGGCCTGGTGCACCCTTCATCGCACCTGGCCCAGGCCAGGTGCGATGAAGGGTGCACAGTGGCAGGTGTCTGCTGGGACGAGTGGTGCTCATAATGGTGCGGTTACTCCTCTGAGGTTCTGGAAAGCCTCTGGGACCCCCCCCCCCAACCCTTGACTCAGGGGCTATTCTCTTCAGGGCTGGGGAGTGATGTTCCTGTTGTTGCTGCGGCCTTGTCTGTGGAGGATATTTGAGTGTCTCGGCCGGGGCCTGAGGGGTTAGGGGGTCTTGATTTCTCACTCCGATGGTGCTTTTCCGGTTCCTGCGCGTTCCGGTGTTTTCTTCCTGTGTGTGTGAGCCTTCTTCGTGGGGCTCTGTTTTTTGTTAATTCCAGTTCCTGCGTATTCCAGTGTTTTATTCCTTTGAATGTGTGTGTGTGTGTGTCGTTGTGTTATGTCTCTCCCAGTTCCTGCACGTTCTGGTGTTTTATTCCTGTGTGTATGTGTGTGTGTGTATGTGTGTGTGTGTGTGTGTGTACTCACCTAATTGTGCTTGCGGGGGTTGAGCTGTGGCTCTTTGGTCCCGCCTCTCAACCGTCAATCAACTGGTGTACAGATTCCTGAGCCTACTGGGCTCTGTCATATCTACATTTGAAACTGTGCATGGAGTCAGCCTCCACCACATCACTTCCTAGTGCATTCCATTTACTAACTACTCTCACACTGAAAAAGTTCTTTCTAATTTCTCTGTGGCTCATTTGGGTACTCAGCTTCCACCTGTGTCCCCTTGTTCGCGTCCCTCCAGTGTTGAATAGTTCATCCTTGTTTACCCGGTCGATTCCCCTGCGGATTTTGTAGGTTGTGATCATGTCCCCCCTTACTCTTCTGTTTTCCAGTGTCGTAAGGTGCATTTCCCGCAGCCTTTCCTCATAACTCATGCCTCTTAGTTCTGGGACTAGTCTAGTAGCATACCTTTGGACTTTTTCCAGCTTCGTCTTGTGTTTGACAAGGTACAAGCTCCATGCTGGGGCCGCATACTCCAGGATTGGTCTTACATATGTTGTGTACAAGATTCTGAATGATTCCTTACACAGGTTCCTGAACGCCGTTCTGATGTTAGCCAGCCTCGCATATGCCGCAGACGTTATTCTCTTTATGTGGGTTTCAGGAGACAGGTTTGGTGTGATATCAACTCCTAGATCATTCTCTCTGTCTGTTTCATTAAGTACTTCATCGCCTATTCTGTATCCTGTGTCTGGCCTCCTGTTTCCACTGCCTAGTTTCATTACTTTGCATTTACTCGGGTTGAACTTCAACAGCCATTTGTTGGACCATTCACTCAGTCTATCTAGGTCATCTTGTAGCCTCCTACTATCATCCTCTGTTTCAATCCTCCTCATAATTTTTGCATCGTCGGCAAACATTGAGAGGAACGAATCTATACCCTCTGGGAGATCATTTGCATATACCAGAAACAGTATAGGTCCAAGGACTGACCCCTGCGGGACTCCACTTGTAACGTCTCGCCAATCTGAGACCTCACCCCTCACACAGACTCGTTGTCTCCTGTTGCTTAGGTACTCCTCTATCCACCGGAGTACCTTCCCTTTCACTCCAGCCTGCGTCTCCAACTTTCGCACTAGCCTCTTGTGTGGCACTGTATCAAAGGCTTTCTGACAATCCAAAAATATGCAGTCTGCCCACCCATCTTTTTCTTGCCTGGTCGTAGAATTCAAGTAACCCTGTGAGGCAGGACCTGCCATCCCTGAAACCATGTTGATGCTGTGTTACAAAGTTCCTTCGCTCCAGATGCTCCACTAGTTTTTTTCGCACAATCTTCTCCATCAGCTTGCATGGTAGGCAGGTTAGGGACACAGGCCTGTAGTTCAGTGCCTTCTGTCTATCCCCTTTCTTGTATATCGGGACTACTTTAGCTGCTTTCCAAATATCTGGCAGTTCCCCTGTTGCCAGTGATTTGTTATACACTATGGAGAGTGGTAGACACAGTTCTCCTGCTCCTTCCTTTAGAACCCAAGTGAGATTCCATCTGGGCCTATAGCCTTTGTCACATCCAACTCTAGTAAACACTTCCTTACTTTCTCGCTGGTAATCTCAAACTCTTCCAGTGGTTCCTGGTTAGCTATTCCCACACTTACCTCTGGAATTTCTCCTTGCTCTAAGGTGAAGACCTCCTGGAATTTCTTATTCAATTCCTCACACACTTCCTTGTCATTTGTAGTGAATCCTTCCGCCCCTATCCTTAATTTCATAACCTGATCCTTTACTGTTATTTTTCTCCTGATGTGGCTATGCAACAATTTAGGCTGAGTCTTTGCCTTGCTTGCGATGTCATTTTCGTATTGTCTTTCTGCCTCTCTTCTCATCCTGACATATTCATTCCTGGCATTCTGGTATCTTTCTCTGCTCTCCAGTGTCCTGTTATTCCTATAGTTTCTCCATGCCCTTTTACTTTGCTGCTTAGCTAGCCCACATCTCTGATTAAACCATGGGTTTCTCATTTTCATTTCTCTGTTTTCCTTTTGGACTGGGACAAACTTGTTTGCTGCGTCCTTGCACTTCTGTGTGATGTAATCCATCATATCTTGGGCCATCTTTCCCCTAAGCTCTGTTTCCCATGCTATATCTGTTAGGAATTTTCTTATCCCCTCATAGTTTCCCTTTCGGTATGCTAACCTTTTGGTTTCAGTATCCCTCCTCGAGTTCAATAACCCTTCTTCAATCTAGTACTCAAACACCAGTACACTGTGGTCGCTCATTCCTACTGGGTCCTCAAAACCGATTTTTCTTATGTCGGAGTCGTTCAGAGTGAAGACTAGGTCGAGTCTCGCTGGTTCATCATTGCCTCTCATCCTTGTGGGTTCTCCGACATGCTGGGTTAAAAAGTTTCTTGTCACCACCTCCAATAGTTTGGCTCTCCACGTATCCTCGCCTCCATGCGGTTCCTTGTTCTCCCAGTCAATCCTTCCGTGATTGAAGTTGCCCATGATGAGCAGGTGGGATCTATTTCTACAGGCAGCAGAGGCTGCCCTCTCAATTATAGTGTTAACTGCTATGTTGTTGTTTTCATACTCTTGACTGGGTCTTCTGTCATTTGGTGGAGGGCTGTATATTACTGCTACTACTATTCTTGGTCCTCCCATTGTTATGGTGCCTGCTATGTAGTCCCTGAACTCCTCACAGCCCGGGATGGCCATCTCCTTAAAACTCTGTTTCTTTCTCATGAGTAGGGCCACTCCGCCTCCTCCCCTACCTTCCCTCTCTTTCCTTATTACTGTGTACTCCTGGGGAAACACGGCATTCGTTATGATTCCAGAGAGTTTTGTTTCAGTGAGTCCAATCACATCTGGGTTAACTTCCTGTGCTCTTTCCCTTAGTTCACTTGTCTTGCTTGTTATCCCATCTATGTTCGAGTACATCACCCTGAAACTGACTCTCTTCTGCTTCTTCTCTGGGGGGAACTTTTGGGATTTGGGGTGAGTGGGAGCTGGGGGGGGCCTGGCACGGGGAGACTGGTGGAGGAGGGAGGGCTTGGGGGGTGGGGGAGAGGGGGAGGGTAAGAGGGGGAGGGTAGGGGGGAGAGTGAGAGGGTTGGAGAGTGAGAGGGTTGGGGGGTGAGAGAGGGAGGGTTGGGGAAGCATGGGGGGAGGAGAGGCTGTGGGGGATAGGGGAGATGGGAGGGCTTGGGAGGGGGAGAAAAGGGTGGAGGGCTTGGGGGGCGTGGGGGAAAAGGGAGGGCTGAGGTGGGTGAGGAAGAAGGGAGGGTTTAGGGGAGTGGGGGAGAGGGGAAGACTTAGGTGGGGTGGGGGAGAGTGGGGGGCTTAGGGGGCGGGGGAGAAGGGAGGGCTTGGGGGTGGGAGAGACGGGAAGGCATGTGGAAGAGGGGAGGGAGGAGCAGTGTGATGAGTTCCGGGTCCTGCTGGACATACATGGGAATCTGTTTGGTGAGGTTCCCACTCAGACTACTCTCATCACCCACGACATCCAACTGCTTGACAACATTCCAATTCGACTACATCCATACCGAGTGAATCCAGAAAAGAGAAGACTCATACAACAGAAAGTGGATTTTCTACTTCATCACCAATTCATACGTCCAAGCCAAAGTTCTTGGAGTTCTCCCTGTTTGCTGGTACCAAAACCAGGTGGGACCTAGCGTTTGTGTGTGAATTATCGTAAATTAAACAAGGTAACAAGAGTTGATTTGTTCCCATTACCATTGTTAGAAGAGTGTATAGACCAGATTTGTAATGCTCAGTTTGTGTCAAAACTTGATTTGTCTAAGGGTTACCATCAAGTTTTTCTCACTGATTATGCTAGGGAAGTGACAGCTTTTATTACACCTGATGGAACATATGAATTTAATGTCATGCCTTTTGGATTACAAAATGTTCCTGCCACTTTCCAGAAACTAATGAATTTTTTGTAGGACTTGCCAAATTGCAGGGCATACCTAGATGACATAGTATTATATAGTAAGTGTTGGACTGATCATATGTCAGGTCTTAAGAAATTATTTGAAGGGTTACAAAGTCCCAATCTAACCGTTAATGTCAACAAGTGTAGTTGGGCAAAGGGCACTATAATCTATCTAGGACATGAAGTGGGATAAAGGTAAGATACTTACTTTACAAGACAAAGTTCTAGCAATAGTGGAATACCCAGTGTTAACTAGTAAATAACGGGGTTTCAAAGATTCATTGGAATGGGTGCTTACTATAGGCGGTACTGTAAGAATTTCTCTACAGTTGCTGCCCCATTAACCAATTTGTTACGTAAGCAAGTAAAATTTATGTGGTCATAAGAATGTCAAAATTCCTTTCAAAGTTTAAAGGGAATAGTATCTACGTCATTTGTTCTTGCCAGTCCTCAATATGACAGACCTTTTATCCTGCATATTGATGCGTCTGACTTAGGAATCGGTGCAATTCTTATTCAGGTTGAACTTGATAATATTGAACACCCAGTGTACTATTATTCCAGAAAATTTGATAAAGCACAGAAGAACTATTCTGTAGTGGAAAAGGAGGCACTTGGTCTCATACAATCTTTTAAGAAATTTAAAACTTACCTGTCGGGTAATAAAGTGATAGTTTTTACAGATCATAATCCACTTGTTTTCGTTAACATGATGAAGTGTAAAAATCAAAGGATTCTCAGTTGGTCCTTATGCCTACAGGAGTTCAATGTAAAAATTAAGCATATTCCTGGTTGGCAAAATATGATTGCAGATGCCTTATCTAGGAATTTTGGTGCTGATGTAACATAATGATGAAATATGAACAAATCCACAAGGGCCGTGACGAGGATTCGAACCTGCGTCCGGGAGCATCCCAGACACTGCCTTAATCGACTGAGCTACGACAGGGTAAAAAGGGTTGAAACCGAAGTTCTACTGAACTTGCTGGATCCCGTAGCCTCTCCGAGGCACAAACCAGGCTTTTACACAACCCCCCCCCCCCTGCACCCGAGCTATGTCAATAGGCCGTTCTCCCTCTTCGCCCTTACATCATCACACACAGAGATCACTAACGTGATGTATCAAATGAACAAATCCACAAAGGCCGTGACGAGGATTCGAACCTGCGTCTGGGAGCATCCCAGACACTGCTTTAATCGACTTAGCTACGACAGGGTAAAAGGGTTGAAACCGAAGTTCTACTGAACTTACTGGATCCCGTAGCCTCTCCGAAGCACAAACCAGGCAACCACACAACCCCCCTCCCCCCTGCACCCAGTCGATTAAGGCAGTGTCTGGGATGCTCCCGGACGCAGGTTCGAATCCCCGTCACGGCCATTGTGGATTTGTTCATTTGATGCATCACGTTAGTGTGATCTCTGTGTGTGATGATGTAAGGGCGAAGAGGGAGAACGGCCTATTGACATAGCTCGGGTGCAGGGGGGGGGGGGTTGTGTAAAAGCCTGGTTTGTGCCTCGGAGAGGCTACGGGATCCAGTAAGTTCAGTAGAACTTCGATTTCAACCCTTTTTACCCTGTCGTAGCTCAGTCGATTAAGGCAGTGTCTTGGATGCTCCTGGACGCAGGTTCGAATCCCCGTCACGGCCCTTGTGGATTTGTTCATTTGATGCATCACGTTAGTGTGATCTCTGTGTGTGATGATGAAATATGTTTATTTTAAATTTTCATTTACTTATTTTGTTTCATTCTTGCTTATAGAAAAAAGCCATTGAGCTTCAATTAATTGCATTTTTTTCCTTAGAGGTGAAGGTGTGTTATGTATCCTTATTTATGGATACTGACAGTATTTTATGTATTGAGATAATTTTTGAAATATTATATTATTCATGTATATGTATTAGTTTTTTGAAAATAATGATAGGACATGGCAACATAGTTATGGAAGGAGCGAGCTTGCTATATTCACCTGAATCATTACTGTCTATTACCGGTCAGTTTGGACCAGAAATAAATGTACGTGTTCACTTTTTGAGTTGCCAGATGTCACCACTTATATTATTCATACTTTTATAATTTACCTGTGAAAAAAACATGTTGTACTATGATAATATAATTTGCACGTTGCAGAATATGTTTTGTTTTAGTTTATGTCTGTGTGAGAACGATTACTTTTCTCTTATATTTATTTTTTATATAAAAGTACTCGTTTGCCATCCCCTTGTCAAGGCTGGAGGGAGGGGGGCTGTTTTTGGTGTGCGCCTCGTGAGCTAGTCAGTGGCGTCGAGACCTCAGTCTGGAAAACATCTTTTACAGTTAAGTCTGCGTTGTGCTGTGTTTTGTCCGTAGGGTAGATTAATTAAACTAAGGAGACTTCCATTTATATTAAGCCATTTTCTCTGTAACCATTTACATTAATACATATGTTGTTATATTGGAACTTGCATATAATTTTGAATTATACTTATACATGCATGTTTACTTATCCTTATCTCCCTATTATATTTGTTTGTATCAGCTTAAGGTGCACTCGAGTGTATTACTTTAAGAGCAGTCAGCTTATTCCTAGGCCATTTTCGTTGTGAGGGGATGGTTCCCCCGCTCACTTACACTGGATCCACATGCCTGTGGAGGCCAGTACACTTGCGAAGTGCACGGACCTAAGTTTGGTAACCAGTACCCGAAACATCTTGTGTTTGGGCTCATGTCAGAGCCCCAGCCATCAACATTACAGACATGCCACTCAGGCCGGGGTAGCACGTCTGTGGACAGAGATATAGCAATAGCATCTTTTCACTGTAAGCTTGGAGGGAGACAAGGTTTGTGTGGGAACAGCCAGCCGCATGGTGCGAGAGCGTGGGCTAACCGCCAGCCACTTGACTCCCGCTAGCTCCAGCATTGTCATCATGGCATCGGCCGCCATCTTAACAAACATCTGGGGAGCCTGCCATCTTGGAGTTGCCCTAGGGCCATGCTACACCGTCCCTGATTGGTTGAGAGGGGTAGGCACCTGTGTGCCTCCTTCTGATTGGTTCTTTCGAAGAGATGCAGAATCGCCGGCATGTTTCTTTCACAAGGCATCATTCTGATTTCAGCCACCATTACAGCCTGACGCTCGCGTGCTTAATCCCGCCAAAATTGAGCAGTAAGACGTCGTGGTGGCTTGACTACTCTACTGCTTCACCTCCGGCTTCATCTACGATGACGGTTGCAGCAGAATCCGGCCAAAGTCGTCGTTCGAAGAGGAGAAAGACATTGTGTACAGTGGGTAGAGATCTGGGAGGTGGGTAATTTGCATACGAGCAGCAGCAGACTCATAAATCCCCATTCCAGTGATTATAGATGTTCTATTTCCTGCTAGTGCTCTGTAGCATTCGATGGGATCGAGGAAATTCGTGTCAGTGTTTTAAGGCAGATTTCCAATGTTTGTGTAAGACGCTATACATTGTGCGCATCATCTGTGTACGAACATCCGCTTCACCGGTGGGTCAGGGGTGCGAACCGAGTCGTGTGTTGTGAGGGAGGGTTCGAAAGGCACGCTGAGCCATCTTTGTATGAACGATACCACGTGAGGTACCTCACTAGCCATCTCTAATGCCGTGAGCAGCCACCCGCAAGCTGGGTGCCTGATGAATGGTAATTGTGTGTGTGTGATACCGGCTGTATAAATGTGTAAGTACTTATGTGTGTAATTCTGGTGATTTAATATTCTCTTAAGCCTGAATTCAAAGTCAGGTGTTCCATCGCATTGTCACTAAGAGCACCCGTAGAGGTGATAGTGAAGTGTAGACGAGCGAGATTATCACCCTTGTTAACATCTTGTCAGTCAGTGGGACTTGGTCTGGTGTAGACAGATGTACATGTGTGTGTGTGTGTGTGTGTGTGGATACACACGGGAACAAGTTTTCATAGAATAATTATATTCCATGCTGGTAGAATTTTGATAACTCAATCATTGTTGTTGATTTCATTCCATGTGATATAATCTTGCATGTGTGGAATTCCAGTACTGAGCGCTCAGGTATAGTGTCAGTGTGTAACGTCAGGGATTCATTTCAATTGATTATTGTGGAGTGATACCAGATTGGTTATTTTTTGTGGTGTTCCCAGGGTTATCTTGAGGTTATCTTAAGTTGATTTCGTTTTATTTTTTTATTTTTTAGTATCATTGTTATGGGTGAACTCGCCTGAAGACGAGTACTTGTGTTATATTCTCCTGTTACCTGGTAGGACATTGATGTCCAGCATTCAGTGAGGTGATTGCGAGGCAATTAATATAACGTAACCAAGGGAATACCCATTGCTTTAAGAGAATTTGTTCTTTGACAATTTGAGTAACTTAAGATACGTTTGGGTTAATTAGTTTCCTGAAAGCAGCTACGGTAGTTTCGGGGTAGTCTAGTAATCAGTCAGACAAGAATTATAGTATTGTCTGTCGTAATTAATGGTCAGTGGGCTGGGTAATTGACGTATTTCAGGAAGTCAAAGTAATTAACTTCGATCCGTGTTGATCGACTCACATGAAGGCTCCATTGTTCCATTAACGTAACATCGTGGATTCGCTCTCTGGCCGCCAGGGGGGTCAAGATGTGCTCGCCTGACCTGCCAGTTGTTGCCTGGTGTTGAGAAGGGACGGGACCGGTTTTGGGGTGCGGTATGCCCGCTGGCCGGGGACACGGCTGGCGGTATGATTGTTGGTGGTGATACCCGCGTTCGGCGGGTTGACACGGTGCGCTTGGATTTTTCTGGTGCTGTGGACTGGCCCATTGTGGAGGTAGTGCTGTTGGATGTGCTCCTTGTGGGCGTCCCTGATTTGTTGGGGCTGGAAAAGCTCTCGCCTACCCGAGTGGCGGTGTCCTTCGCCAATACATTGTTTTACCAAGAGTTTGTGGCACGCTGGGATGCCCGCACGATTACTATTCCTGATTCGGCAGTGACCGTGGAGATTTCGGATCCCTGGGGGCCCTTGAAATATTTGAGTGTTCACAGTGTGCCTGTAGCTTTCCCCGTGGTCGAGCTGCGGTCGGTCTTTACGTGGTATGGTGTGGTGGTGAACCACCGATTTAAGACTTTGAGTGCGGGCCGACTGAGAGGGGTCCGTATGGGCGCTCGTCATGCGGGTCACGACCCCTATTCCATCCAGGTTTGTGTATCGTGGGCTCCCTCTACGGGTCTTTTATCAGGGTCAGACATGGACCTGTTTCCGGTGTGGTGCTGAGGGCCACGTGGCAGCCGGCTGTGATGCTCCTCGTGCTGAGGCTCCTTCGGTTTTCCTGGAGGGTGACTTTCTCTGCTTGTCTGAGCGTGGGGTTTCCTCGGCGGATCCTCGCTCTGTCCTGGTGCCTGGTGTGGTTCCTGCGGCAGTTTCGGCGGACGTTCCGTCTGGCCCTGCTTTGTCTGGCCCTGGTATGTCTGCCCCTCCGGTGAGCTCTGGACCTGGAGACTCCTGCTTCGGATCTTCGTCGTTCGGTGGTTGCGGAGGTGCATCTGCGGCCGGTTGATTCTGTGGGGGCCTTGGATGCTGCTGTAGGGGTGGTGCCTGCTTCTCCTGCTGGCGACCGTCTTGTTTCCCGGGGCTGTCGGGGTTGTGGTGGGTGAGCCCTCCCCCCTGCCCTCTGCCTCGTCTACCTCGTTGCCTTTGGTGGTTTCCTCGCTCCCTAGTACCTCTTCGCCTGCGTCGGCTCTGTCGTCCGTGCTGGATACCTCACGTGTGCTGGAGTGTGCTCTCCTGCCTGCTGTGTCTGATCCTTTTTCGTTTCCGGTCTCCGGGCGTGGTAGTGGCTTTTTGGCTCGTGCTATTGAGGCTACTGTTCTGCGAGATTGTGCTGCCCCGGCTTTGGGGCCGCCTGCCATTGATTCTTGTGGTGCACCGCTTGCTTGGGGTGACAGTTCCGACGATCAGCAGCCTCTTTTTAAGCACCGTTGCTCGGCTCGGGGTGAGTCGCCTCGCTGGTCGTGGGCAGAGGAGCGTGATGCGATGGACAAAGATGCTGTGGCTGAAGGCACCACCGGACTGTGTTGCGTCCGGTGGTGCCTTCTGTGTTGGACGCTGTGCCTCCTGCTGGTGGCTCCCTTCAGTGGGCAGTTGCCCCTGGTGATTGCGACTTTGTAGTGGTGTTGTCGAAGGATGTGCGGTGAGGGGACTCTGCTCCTGTTCCGGTTGGTGGGAGTGCTGGGGTCCCTGCGGAGCCACCCTCCGCGGGACTCGGTGCGGTGCCTGGCGTCGACCGGAGTGCGCGCCCTAGTGGGTGGGCCGGTGTGCGGCCTGCCATGCATGCTTCCTGGTGTGCGGCCCTGTGACCAGCTTCCTAGGGGGACACCCTTCCCTTTCGTCCTCTCGTCCGGCGAGGTGGTCAGCCCCGGGGCCACTATGGTCTATGACTGAGGACCTGGTGCGTCCTGTTCCCTGGTGCCCATCTACCATCTGGGTTCCACGGGCGCAGTGTTTTGTCTCGGATGTGCCGAATTTGATGCCTAGGCCTATTGCGCCTCATGGACGTCCGATTCCTGAGGGAGACCAACTTCTTTGGGAAGCTTATTGCTTACGGTTTCCAGCTCGGGAGTACCCGGAGAAGTATGTGTGATTGGTGTGTTAGGTTTCTGTCTGTGTTATGTGTTATGTTTCCCCGGTGCCTGCATGCACAGGTGGGTGTCCTTTTCTGTGAGTGTGGGTGTTGTTCTTGCCCATGCGTGGCCTGTTTAGTTGTGTTTGCCTTTTATACGTGTTTGTGGTGTGGTTGTGTGCAGTTGTGGGTGTTTGGTGTTATTTCTTGCCTGTCATTCCGCACACCCCGTGTTTTGTGTTGGGGTGGCGGGCAGTGTGGTTGTGTATGTTGCTTGTGTGCGTGTGTTTCTTTTCTTGGTCTCGTGTATTGCTTTATTATTTATACTACATTTCTATTCATTATGTTATTTCTGTTTGTATTTCACTGTTTATGTATTTCGCTGTTTTTCTGTTTTTATTTTTTTTTGTTTCCTGTAGTTTTGTACTTTTACCTCTATGTCAGTGGTTTTGGGGGCCTGTTATTGTTATGGTTTTGTTATGTTATTGTTATGTACTATTTTGCACCTGTGTCTGGGTTGGGCCAGGCTTGTGTGTGTGTTCTCTTTTTGTATTTCTGTACTTACGGTTTTGTGGATGTGATTCTGTTTTGGTATGCTTGTGTGTAGGTGTGATACTTTCCTGGCTCCTGCGTAGGCCGTCTAGTTTGCCGTGTGGGTTTGTTTACTCTGTTCTGTTCATTCTGGTGTGGGTGCTTGTTGCACGTCTGTATTATTGTTCACCCCTTTTTACTTTGTAAGAATTTTTGTATTACTTTTCCTGTGCATTGGGTTTTCTTTTTGTCATTTTTTACTGTTCTTTGTCTCTTTCATGTGCCATGTGTTTTTGCCTTGTGCTGCTTATGTGGTTGTATATGACGTGTTTGTGCGTGTGCTTGGATTTATTATGTGTACCTTATTTCTGTTATTTATGTTCTTACCGTTTGTATTTCCCTGTTTATGTATTTCTATTTTCTTGTTTCCTGATTTTTTTGTATATTGCCTCTATGTCAGTAGTTTTGGAGGCCTGGTGTTGTTTGGTAGTATTCTGCACCTGTGTTTGTATTCGTGTGCCTATGTTTTATGTTATTTATCTCTTGTGCTATTTATTTGTAACGTTTCTGTTTTATGTGGTCGTTCCCGTGCCCGTTTTAGGGTTTTCCATTATTGTTCTTTTTGGCCTGTGTTTCTGTAATTGTTTCTTCATGCTGTACCTTGTGTAATTCTTTTATAAAAAAAAAATAAGGTAACGTCGTTATTTATCTGTCTGGAAGTACTAGCACTTGACTGACTCGTGGGAAGAGTAACGTCATTTTAGAATAACGTAAACGTAGTGATTAGTATCCGTAATCACCTGAATTGGTCTGAGAATGGAAGGCTCAGACGGAATTCATACCTAAATGTAAATTGCTGAGCCAGTGTGAAAGGTTGCGCATTTAATTGATTAATTATTGATCTTGAGGATAGTTATTGCTCTAAGGGTAATCACGAGTGATTACCGTTTTCTTAGAACTTTGGACATTGTAAAATCAGAGTTTACCATCGTTGAGTGATAGTAATCAATAAAGTAAATTACCGTAACTAATAAAGAGATTAATCAGCTGTCTGGAATTTCTCGCTGAAAATTCGATAGAATGTTTGTGTAATTTTCGCATTACTAGTGACAGTTGTAAGATTTATTAAGTTAACGTAAATGTTACTTTGTTATTAACGTAATTCAAATTGTTATTGATTGTTAATCGTCCGTGGAATGGAAGATTAACGTAAAGATTATTTGAGGAAGGGTTGCTGGAGTTGCCAGTGAACCCATTAGTCATTGATGTCATTGATGTCATTAACAGGCTACTAATTTTATTGCATTGCAACCGCTATAGCAGGTGTAGGCTGCAAGGAGCGCAGGGAACGGATAGGAGGTTATTGGAGACGTTTCTCATTGCCTACCATGTTATTTGTTGTATTTGTGATTAGAGATTAGATTGTCTTGCTTGCTTGATTGATTCCTGTGGTCACACCGTATGTTCGAGTTAGTTCATTATGCAGTCCGAGGGGCTGGTGTCTAGCTGTCATTGATAGTGTCACAGGAAGGATTTCGAGTAACATCATTGATACTTCTTTTGGTTTTGTTGTAGTAGTTAGTACTTTATTGAATAAACTAAGTTGTTATGCTGAACACTGTCTTTTCGTTACACCCCACACATTTATATTGCCCTGCAAGTGTACTGTCACACTCGCCTATTAAATTGAGACTGATTCTTAAGTTTTGGACTAAATATATGGCACCACACAACAATAAATTATTGTTGTGAGAGCCCAGGACCTGCTCGTTTGATTTGCTTCGGCGAATGGCGAAGGTCAACGGCCTAGTAGAGGGGCTTTCAAACTTTTTGGGGTCTCGGCGTTAGCTTGCGCCTAGTCAATTATTCAAAAATGGTCCCAGAGTGAGGAATGAGCTGCTTACTACAGTGGGGTGTTAGCTAAGCAAGTCCTTCCTCAGGTGACCTAATTGAATATCATGATAGGAATAAGGGTTAAAAGAACTAAAGACATTTTTTAGAAATTTTCCGAGTTCAGTTCCTCATTCTTCATTCCTTAAACTCTCACATCGGTTCATTGTCCATTGTTTCCGAGCTGTGTGTACGAGATCTGGTAACAGTACACCCCTAGCTATATACTCACCTTGCTGCACTCGCATAGCGGTACTCACCTATCCGTCCTCGCCTATTTGTACCCACCTAGGTGTACTCGCCTAATTGTACTCACCTTGCTGTACCCACCTAGCTGGACTTGCTGTACCCACGAAGCTGAGCATGCCAAGCTGTACTGACCTTGCTGTAACCGACTAGCTGTACTCGTTAAGCAGTACTCACCTTGCTGAATCCGCTTAGCTGTACTCATCTAATTGTACTGCCCTGTACTTTACTCCCCCCTTGCTGTACTCGCCTAGCTGTATCACCTAGCTGAACCTAATTGTACTCATCTTGCTGTACTCGCCTAGTTTCACTTACCTAGCTGTATTACCCAAAGCAGCTGTACTCGCCTAGTTGTACTCACCTTGCTGCACTCGCATAGCTGTACTCATCTAGCAATACTCATCTAATTGCACTCACCTTGCTGTACCCACCTAGCTGTATTCTCCAAGCTATATTCGTCTTTGCTGTACTCACCTAGTTGCATTCACAAAGCTGAACTCATCTATTCATACTGTGATAGTGTCCCACCCTACATTTTTCCTATTCCGGTGTAAAGAGTCATATCTCGGCAACCCGCAAGTTCTCTGATGTTCAGGGAACATATATATATATATATATATATATATATATATATATATATATATATATATATATATATATATATATATATATATATATATATATATATATATATATATATATTAGTATATTTTGGTAGCAGTCTTTCTTGTGAACATATGTTGTTAAATATGACCGAAAAAGTAAAATTAATAATTCTAACACGAATTTTTTCAACATTTCTTATGTTTCTCTATACTGTCAAAGGTAACTGAAAATCAATTCTCCAAAAGTCATTTGTATTTCTAGTCTGACGCGACGCTTGAACGCGTTTCGTAATAACTTATTACATTTTCAAAGACTTTAGTTTACACACACACAACTGTAATGTGAAAACATAGTTTTACTTAATGCTAACATTGAACAGCTTGTCTTATATACTCGCATTTGGGTGAGGTGATATATTTCAACAGCTTTGGATGAGGTGAACAAACTTTTGACCAACACAAGACTGAACACGGTGCAATGGGTATAAATTGGATAAATGAGAGGGAAGAATGGCAGTAACTGGAAAGGGCCTATTGGCCCATACTCTTGATGCTTCTATATTGGTACGGAGTCTTGAAGTGGGTAGAATATAGTTGTGCATTAATTGACTGTTGATTGCTGGTGATGACTTTTTGATATGTAGTGCCTCGCAGACGTCAAGCGCCTGCTATCGTTGTATCTATCGATGACTTCTCTGGTGATGGTCTGGTTGTGGGAAGAGATGTTCCTTGATGGAGCCCTGTTGTTTATGCATTGTTAATCGCCTGGAAAGAGATGTTGTTGTCTTGCCTATATACTGGGTTTTTTGGAGCTTACTGTCCCCAAGAGCGCATTTGAAGGCATAGACGACGTTGGTCTCTTTTAAAGCGTTCTGCTTTGTGTCTGGAGAGTTTTTCATGAGTAGGCTGGCCGTTTTTCTGGTTTTATAGTAAATGGTCAATTGTATCTTCTGATTTTTGTCTGTAGGGATAACGTTCCTATTAACAATAGCTTTCAGGACCCTTTCCTCCGTTTTATGAGCTGTGGAAAAGAAGTTCCTGTAAAATAGTCTAATAGGGGGTACAGGTTTCGTGTTAGTTGACTCTTCAGAGGTTACATGACATTTTTTCTTCCTTTTTATGATGTCTTCAACGAAACCATTGGAGAAGCCATTGTTGACTAGGACCTGCCTTACCCTACATAGTTCTTCATCGACTTGCTTCCATCCTGAGCTGTGGCTGAGAGCACGGTCGACGTAAGTATTGACAACACTCCTCTTGTTCAAAAGTTCAGTTCGAAAAAATTCGACCAAAATCGAATATTTCTGATATATTTCTAAAAATACTACAAGGTTGTGGCAACAACATGGTGCAAACCGTTTTATGTTATGATAAAAAATAACGTATTTAGAGTAATTTGCCCAGCCACAATTGTCCCCAATCCGGTCCTCGCGGCTTGGGTGCGCCGTTGGGTGATGCGTCATACGTTGTAAACGTCTAATATTTCGTAATAGCGTGAAAAATAACTTGTCAAGAAGATGCAGAAACCATCGGGACACACCACCAAGCCAAGAAAGGTCCCTGAGGAAGCTGACCCCGGCTGTAGGGCAGGTGCCTACTAGTGACATTGCAGTGCCACCTTGAGAACCCATATTTCAGACCACTTATATTAGGTTAGTATGTTCTAGTGTTATATTTTGAAATTACATCATTAATAATTGTATATATAAAACTGCTGGCATTTTTATTTTTTTATATTTTTTAATAATAAATTTTTTCTTTTGTTATCAGGCGATATTCATGGAACTTACACACCTTACTGAAGGCATGCCTATCTGCAAGGGTGCCAATTTTGTAATGAAATTGGTCAACATCAACCTCAGCCACAAGTGGCTGAATTTTGCCCTTCATTTTCTACAGGTAAGTAATTAGCAACTACATGGTCTTATAACTTTTTCATTTATTATTCAATTTACATGAAACCTGCACATTATATGTAGAGTTTTTGCGTCTACAAATTGACGAAATTTTTATTTTCTTAAGTTTATTTATTGATTTTATAAATATTTATAAACAACATGTTGTTGCATAATTTTTTGGGCAAACTTTGAATTTTTTTATTATTGCACTAAATACATTTCGGATAGAAATATTCCTAAAAAAAACTTTATTATCTAGTAATGTGATAGCTGAGTGTCATAGAAATGATTTCGGTTGACACTTGTGTTTTTTATAAGCTCTTTGAAAAATGTTGATTTTTTTTTTAGATATATACAAGAGTTGTTACATTCTTGTACAGCCACTAGTACGCGTAGCGTTTCGGGCAGGTCCCTGGAATACGATCCCCACCGTGAAGAATCCTTTTTACAACCAAGTACTCATTTTACTGTTGAGTTAAATAGAGGCTACAGTTAAGGATTTGCGCCTAGTAAATCCTCCCCGGCCAGGATACGAACCCATGACAAAGCGCTCGCGGAACGCCAGGCGAGTGTCTTACCACTACACCACGGAGACTTTAAATTGTCTAAATTGACATTGTCAATTTAGACAAGAATTGTCTAAAATACGTTTTTTCTCCCTCTCTAGGCAGCGATGCTGAAACTTGGACCAGTTGCAGCCCTTTTCACATATAAAACATCAATAAATTTTGATTGCACTAGAGCAACTTTTAATAATCCCTTCTGACGCCACTTTAGTGACTTACCGGGGATAGGGGGGGGGAGACAGGTATGTATGATAGTGTTTGTAGTGCCTTATTGATAGAGTGGCAGGTGAATATTGTAGTGCTTGTAGTGATTCTCCAAAGGAGAGACAGACATGTATTAAAGTGCTTGAATTGACTCACAAAGGGAGAGGCAGGCATGTACTATTGTGATTGTAGTGCTTCATCAATTGATAGTAAATTATTGATATTGTAATGCTTGGAGTGACTTTTTGTAGTGTTTGACTGTCTGACTTGTTGTGTCACAGAGGGAGAGACCGGCATGTATTTTATAGTGCTTTTAGTGACTCACAGGAGGGAGAGGCAGCATGTAATATAATCCTTGTAGTGACTCACTGAGCAAGAGAGAGGCATGTATTATAGTGCTTGTAGTGACTCACCGAGGGAAAGGCAAGTGAATATTGAAGTGCTTGTAATGACTTTTCGAGGGAGAGACAGGCATTTATTTTAGTGCATGTAGTGACCCATTGAGGAAGAGGCTGGCATGTATTATTGTGGTTCAAGTGACTCAATGAGGGAGAAACAACTATGTATTTGAGTGGTTGTATTGACTCAGAGGGACAGGCAGGCACGTATTATACTGCATGTACTAACTCACTGAGGGAGAGACAAGCAGGTATTACAGAGTCTGTAGTGACTTTTCAAGGGAGAGACAGGCATGTATTACAGTGCTTGTAGTGACTCGCAAAGGGAATGAATGGCATATATTGTAGTACTTGAAGTGACTCACAGAGGACGATAATGGCATATATTATAGTGGTGTGGTGCCGGTGGAGCAGAGAGCATCTAGTGAAGTCAAACGTGAAACATGAGGATTATAATCATCTAAAGATGTAGAGAATACCGATAACCTAGCGATATAGGCGAGAGGTGACACTATGCGTCTGGCAGAGACACAGTGTGGGTATAGGCCTACTTGCTGGATGCAACGTACTGCATATGTTTTTCTCGTAGCGAGTTCATACAGTGGTAAACACTGAATGGTGGTGAGATTTTGATAAAGATAGAAAACTAAAAATAAAATTAACATAATAGTTTGCAACAAGGCTAAGAAAATCTCTCGAATGATAATGAACATTAAATATGAAATTGGCTCCGCCCACACTGGTGGTGAAGTCTGGCCCATGAAGAAGCTAACCACGCTGCTAACATGGACATTATGTACTGGAACATGCAGCTAAGTATAAGATGCAGTGTTTTAGAGAAAGAGAACTGACATCGTAGTCTTACATACATAATGTAGTAATATTACACACTTGCAAGATTAGATAATAAGTACAATAGCTTGGTATTCACACAAAACATTGCACATTTGGCCATGTGTGTGTGTGTGGGGAAGCTCCCTTCCAAAAGTACTGACAAACAACAGTAAACCAGACAAAATGGCCTTAAACAAACGAATGTTTGGTTATTGCAACAAAATCTAAGCATCCAAAAAACAGGAATTACATGTTTAAGAATAGATTCCACTTGGTTTGTGCAGACGGGAGCAGTACCACGGGCCTGAAAGCTGGACATTTATTCTGGGTATGCAACAGTGATTTTCCAACATGAAATTTAATAAAACAACTAAATATGAGTTATGACCGGAAAATGTAATTCATTGAAAGCTTACCAGCCATCCAGGAGGAGTGGGAAACAAATAATAATGGAACAGGAGCTGAGGCTGTAGACTTGGAAGAAACTGAACTATACATTTTGGATGTTGTAAACTCTGATTCAGTATGCCCGAATAAGAATGACAGTAGACGAGAAAGTGTAACAGACAGCACTGACAGTTTGATAGGTGCAGACATAACAACAGACATCGATAAAGAGACAGACCATAAAGACAGACATTTGCAAATTTTATGTAAAGGGCATTTGCAGATATAGATATTCTGGAAATAGAAAGGGATTAGAATGCAGCTACCACCATCCTTAAAAATGTCTAAATATACTTAGGAAAGGAAAATGTCACTTTAGATCAACATGTAGGTTTTCCTTCCTGAAATGTGCGAAACCTCACTCGAGGACAGAAAGTGCTCGAAACCTCAGCTGCCCATACTTTTACGTGAATGGAACAGAACGCTACATAAAGAATGACAAATAAAAAAATGGCTTTGGAGGAAAGTCAAATAACTTTTATACCCAGACGAAACAAATTTCAAAAAATGGAACAGAGTGTGTGTATCGAACTGCCCGAAAGACCCACTTGCATTCAAGAATCACACATTCAATTACACCCCACAACAGAGCTACAACTACGATAGGCAACAACCCGACAACAAACATTACTGGTCATAACAAATCCGATATGCCCACGCATAATGGACCTGTCAGAAAATTCTCAAAGTTAAAATAGCCCATATAAAGTAACCTCACTCACCTTTGCCAACATAGAAGGACTTAAAACTAGAGCAAAAAAAAAGTACCATTCATAAATGCTCTCCTCACTGAGTCAAATGCAGTATTTAGAGCTTTCGCAGAAACCTATGCTGAGGAACTCTTGGACAGTGAGACCTGGCTCTTAGAATATAATCTATATAGGTTTAGATTATATATAAATATATATATAAATATATATATAAATATATATATAAATATATATATTTAAATATATATATATATATATATATATATATGCAAACAAGCCTGAATGGTCCCCAGGACTATATGCGAATGAAAACTCATTTTCCCCAGGACTATATGCGAATGAAAATTCATATATATATATATATATATATATATATATATATATATATATATATATATATATATATATATATATATATATATACCACCATTATAGGAGTGAGGTACCACCTCTGGTGCAATTATAGGGACCCACAGCCTCAGAGAAGGGAACACAGAACATTCAGGAAAAAACTTGCCATTTAACTCTGAATACGTAAGAGTGTTCGCTTCCCCTACCGCCCCTCCCCCTTTTTTTATAGTGTACACTTTATTATGCAAGGTTATACAGTTACATATCTGATTTTATACAAAAAATTAACATTAGGAGGACACAAAAAAAAGTTCGCTTCCTAGAGGCTGTAGATTTCCTCGAACTCCTCCGACGCCGGGCAGGAACCGAGGATGCAGCGAACATTCCCCCTCTGGATCGCGACACTGAGGCAGTGAACTTGCTGCTCTAGGGTCTCTTGTGGTGTCAATGAGCTTGGAACCAAGATCCTTAAGAAACTTTCTTGCACTCTCTCCCCATGGGCCTAGGGTCTCAGACCCTATTGGAACATAAATATATATATATATATATATACATATATATACATATATATATATATATATATATATATATATATATATATATATATATATATATATATATATATATATATACAACTTTAGAACACTTTCCCACCAGGATACTCGAACCCTAGCCAGCACAGAAGACTTCCAGCAACTGGCATAACAGGTACGCCTTAACCCACTCCACCACTTGCTCAGACCCCAGAGCACTAGAGCAAGTGAGGGGTCATTTTTACGTTTTTTCATCCAGTCCCTGTTAATATGGGAGAACACTGTGTCTATGCTTAAGGCACAACTCTCCTAAACACGAGAGTGAAGTATACAACTTTAGAACACTTTCCCACCAGGATACTCGAACCCTAGCCAGCACAGAAGCCTTCCAGCAACTGGCATAACAGGTACGCCTTAACCCACTCCACCACTTGCTCAGACCCCAGAGCACTAGAGCAAGTGAGGGGTCATTTTTACATTTTTTCATCCAGTCCCTGTTAATATGGGAGAACACTGTGTCTATGCTTAAGGCACAACTCTCCTAAACACGAGAGTGAAGTATACAACTTTAGAACACTTTCCCACCAGGATACTCGAACCCTAGCCAGCACAGAAGCCTTCCAGCAACTGGCATAACAGGTACGCCTTAACCCACTCCACCACTTGCTCAGACCCCAGAGCACTAGAGCAAGTGAGGGGTCATTTTTACGTTTTTTCATCCAGTCCCTGTTAATATGGGAGAACACTGTGTCTATGCTTAAGGCACAACTCTCCTAAACACGAGAGTGAAGTATACAACTTTAGAACACTTTCCCACCAGGATACTCGAACCCTAGCCAGCACAGAAGCCTTCCAGCAACTGGCATAACAGGTACGCCTTAACCCACTCCACCACTTGCTCAGACCCCAGAGCACTAGAGCAAGTGAGGGGTCATTTTTACGTTTTTTCATCCAGTCCCTGTTAATATGGGAGAACACTGTGTCTATGCTTAAGGCACAACTCTCCTAAACACGAGAGTGAAGTATACAACTTTAGAACACTTTCCCACCAGGATACTCGAACCCTAGCCAGCACAGAAGCCTTCCAGCAACTGGCATAACAGGTACGCCTTAACCCACTCCACCACTTGCTCAGACCCCAGAGCACTAGAGCAAGTGAGGGGTCATTTTTACGTTTTTTCATCCAGTCCCTGTTAATATGGGAGAACACTGTGTCTATGCTTAAGGCACAACTCTCCTAAACACGAGAGTGAAGTATACAACTTTAGAACACTTTCCCACCAGGATACTCGAACCCTAGCCAGCACAGAAGCCTTCCAGCAACTGGCATAACAGGTACGCCTTAACCCACTCCACCACTTGCTCAGACCCCAGAGCACTAGAGCAAGTGAGGGGTCATTTTTACGTTTTTTCATCCAGTCCCTGTTAATATGGGAGAACACTGTGTCTATGCTTAAGGCACAACTCTCCTAAACACGAGAGTGAAGTATACAACTTTAGAACACTTTCCCACCAGGATACTCGAACCCTAGCCAGCACAGAAGCCTTCCAGCAACTGGCATAACAGGTACGCCTTAACCCACTCCACCACTTGCTCAGACCCCAAAGCACTAGAGCAAGTGAGGGGTCATTTTTACGTTTTTTCATCCAGTCCCTGTTAATATGGGAGAACACTGTGTCTATGCTTTAGGCACAACTCTCCTAAACACGAGAGTGAAGTATACAACTTTAGAACACTTTCCCACCAGGATACTCGAACCCTAGCCAGCACAGAAGCCTTCCAGCAACTGGCATAACAGGTACGCCTTAACCCACTCCACCACTTGCTCAGACCCCAGAGCACTAGAGCAAGTGAGGGGGTCATTTTTACGTTTTTTCATCCAGTCCCTGTTAATATGGGAGAACACTGTGTCTATGCTTAAGGCACAACTCTCCTAAACACGAGAGTGAAGTATACAACTTTAGAACACTTTCCCACCAGGATACTCGAACCCTAGCCAGCACAGAAGCCTTCCAGCAACTGGCATAACAGGTACGCCTTAACCCACTCCACCACTTGCTCAGACCCCAGAGCACTAGAGCAAGTGAGGGGTCATTTTTACGTTTTTTCATCCAGTCCCTGTTAATATGGGAGAACACTGTGTCTATGCTTAAGGCACAACTCTCCTAAACACGAGAGTGAAGTATACAACTTTAGAACACTTTCCCACCAGGATACTCGAACCCTAGCCAGCACAGAAGCCTTCCAGCAACTGGCATAACAGGTACGCCTTAACCCACTCCACCACTTGCTCAGACCCCAGAGCACTAGAGCAAGTGAGGGGTCATTTTTACGTTTTTTCATCCAGTCCCTGTTAATATGGGAGAACACTGTGTCTATGCTTAAGGCACAACTCTCCTAAACACGAGAGTGAAGTATACAACTTTAGAACACTTTCCCACCAGGATACTCGAACCCTAGCCAGCACAGAAGCCTTCCAGCAACTGGCATAACAGGTACGCCTTAACCCACTCCACCACTTGCTCAGACCCCAGAGCACTAGAGCAAGTGAGGGGTCATTTTTACGTTTTTTCATCCAGTCCCTGTTAATATGGGAGAACACTGTGTCTATGCTTAAGGCACAACTCTCCTAAACACGAGAGTGAAGTATACAACTTTAGAACACTTTCCCACCAGGATACTCGAACCCTAGCCAGCACAGAAGCCTTCCAGCAACTGGCATAACAGGTACGCCTTAACCCACTCCACCACTTGCTCAGACCCCAGAGCACTAGAGCAAGTGAGGGGTCATTTTTACGTTTTTTCATCCAGTCCCTGTTAATATGGGAGAACACTGTGTCTATGCTTAAGGCACAACTCTCCTAAACACGAGAGTGAAGTATACAACTTTAGAACACTTTCCCACCAGGATACTCGAACCCTAGCCAGCACAGAAGCCTTCCAGCAACTGGCATAACAGGTACGCCTTAACCCACTCCACCACTTGCTCAGACCCCAAAGCACTAGAGCAAGTGAGGGGTCATTTTTACGTTTTTTCATCCAGTCCCTGTTAATATGGGAGAACACTGTGTCTATGCTTAAGGCACAACTCTCCTAAACACGAGAGTGAAGTATACAACTTTAGAACACTTTCCCACCAGGATACTCGAACCCTAGCCAGCACAGAAGCCTTCCAGCAACTGGCATAACAGGTACGCCTTAACCCACTCCACCACTTGCTCAGACCCCAGAGCACTAGAGCAAGTGAGGGGTCATTTTTACGTTTTTTCATCCAGTCCCTGTTAATATGGGAGAACACTGTGTCTATGCTTAAGGCACAACTCTCCTAAACACGAGAGTGAAGTATACAACTTTAGAACACTTTCCCACCAGGATACTCGAACCCTAGCCAGCACAGAAGCCTTCCAGCAACTGGCATAACAGGTACGCCTTAACCCACTCCACCACTTGCTCAGACCCCAGAGCACTAGAGCAAGTGAGGGGTCATTTTTACGTTTTTTCATCCAGTCCCTGTTAATATGGGTGAACACTGTGTCTATGCTTAAGGCACAACTCTCCTAAACACGAGAGTGAAGTATACAACTTTAGAACACTTTCCCACCAGGATACTCGAACCCTAGCCAGCACAGAAGCCTTCCAGCAACTGGCATAACAGGTACGCCTTAACCCACTTCACCACTTGCTCAGACCCCAGAGCACTAGAGCAAGTGAGGGGTCATTTTTACGTTTTTTCATCCAGTCCCTGTTAATATGGGAGAACACTGTGTCTATGCTTAAGGCACAACTCTCCTAAACACGAGAGTGAAGTATACAACTTTAGAACACTTTCCCACCAGGATACTCGAACCCTAGCCAGCACAGAAGCCTTCCAGCAACTGGCATAACAGGTACGCCTTAACCCACTCCACCACTTGCTCAGACCCCAGAGCACTAGAGCAAGTGAGGGGTCATTTTTACGTTTTTTCATCCAGTCCCTGTTAATATGGGAGAACACTGTGTCTATGCTTAAGGCACAACTCTCCTAAACACGAGAGTGAAGTATACAACTTTAGAACACTTTCCCACCAGGATACTCGAACCCTAGCCAGCACAGAAGCCTTCCAGCAACTGGCATAACAGGTACGCCTTAACCCACTCCACCACTTGCTCAGACCCCAGAGCACTAGAGCAAGTGAGGGGTCATTTTTACGTTTTTTCATCCAGTCCCTGTTAATATGGGAGAACACTGTGTCTATGCTTAAGGCACAACTCTCCTAAACACGAGAGTGAAGTATACAACTTTAGAACACTTTCCCACCAGGATACTCGAACCCTAGCCAGCACAGAAGCCTTCCAGCAACTGGCATAACAGGTACGCCTTAACCCACTCCACCACTTGCTCAGACCCCAGAGCACTAGAGCAAGTGAGGGGTCATTTTTACGTTTTTTCATCCAGTCCCTGTTAATATGGGAGAACACTGTGTCTATGCTTAAGGCACAACTCTCCTAAACACGAGAGTGAAGTATACAACTTTAGAACACTTTCCCACCAGGATACTCGAACCCTAGCCAGCACAGAAGCCTTCCAGCAACTGGCATAACAGGTACGCCTTAACCCACTCCACCACTTGCTCAGACCCCAGAGCACTAGAGCAAGTGAGGGGTCATTTTTACGTTTTTTCATCCAGTCCCTGTTAATATGGGAGAACACTGTGTCTATGCTTAAGGCACAACTCTCCTAAACACGAGAGTGAAGTATACATCTTTAGAACACTTTCCCACCAGGATACTCGAACCCTAGCCAGCACAGAAGCCTTCCAGCAACTGGCATAACAGGTACGCCTTAACCCACTCCACCACATGCTCAGACCCCAGAGCACTAGAGCAAGTGAGGGGTCATTTTTACGTTTTTTTCATCCAGTCCCTGTTAATATGGGAGAACACTGTGTCTATGCTTAAGGCACAACTCTCCTAAACACGAGAGTGAAGTATACAACTTTAGAACACTTTCCCACCAGGATACTCGAACCCTAGCCAGCACAGAAGCCTTCCAGCAACTGGCATAACAGGTACGCCTTAACCCACTCCACCACTTGCTCAGACCCCAGAGCACTAGAGCAAGTGAGGGGTCATTTTTACGTTTTTTCATCCAGTCCCTGTTAATATGGGAGAACACTGTGTCTATGCTTAAGGCACAACTCTTCTAAACACGAGAGTGAAGTATACAACTTTAGAACACTTTCCCACCAGGATACTCGAACCCTAGCCAGCACAGAAGCCTTCCAGCAACTGGCATAACAGGTACGCCTTAACCCACTCCACCACTTGCTCAGACCCCAGAGCACTAGAGCAAGTGAGGGGTCATTTTTACGTTTTTTCATCCAGTCCCTGTTAATATGGGAGAACACTGTGTCTATGCTTAAGGCACAACTCTCCTAAACACGAGAGTGAAGTATACAACTCTAGAACACTTTCCCACCAGGATACTCGAACCCTAGCCAGCACAGAAGCCTTCCAGCAACTGGCATAACAGGTACGCCTTAACCCACTTCACCACTTGCTCAGACCCCAGAGCACTAGAGCAAGTGAGGGGTCATTTTTACGTTTTTTCATCCAGTCCCTGTTAATATGGGAGAACACTGTGTCTATGCTTAAGGCACAACTCTCCTAAACACGAGAGTGAAGTATACAACTTTAGAACACTTTCCCACCAGGATACTCGAACCCTAGCCAGCACAGAAGCCTTCCAGCAACTGGCATAACAGGTACGCCTTAACCCACTCCACCACTTGCTCAGACCCCAGAGCACTAGAGCAAGTGAGGGGTCATTTTTACGTTTTTTCATCCAGTCCCTGTTAATATGGGAGAACACTGTGTCTATGCTTAAGGCACAACTCTCCTAAACACGAGAGTGAAGTATACAACTTTAGAACACTTTCCCACCAGGATACTCGAACCCTAGCCAGCACAGAAGCCTTCCAGCAACTGGCATAACAGGTACGCCTTAACCCACTCCACCACTTGCTCAGACCCCAGAGCACTAGAGCAAGTGAGGGGTCATTTTTACGTTTTTTCATCCAGTCCCTGTTAATATGGGAGAACACTGTGTCTATGCTTAAGGCACAACTCTCCTAAACACGAGAGTGAAGTATACAACTTTAGAACACTTTCCCACCAGGATACTCGAACCCTAGCCAGCACAGAAGCCTTCCAGCAACTGGCATAACAGGTACGCCTTAACCCACTCCACCACTTGCTCAGACCCCAGAGCACTAGAGCAAGTGAGGGGTCATTTTTACGTTTTTTCATCCAGTCCCTGTTAATATGGGAGAACACTGTGTCTATGCTTAAGGCACAACTCTCCTAAACACGAGAGTGAAGTATACAACTTTAGAACACTTTCCCACCAGGATACTCGAACCCTAGCCAGCACAGAAGCCTTCCAGCAACTGGCATAACAGGTACGCCTTAACCCACTCCACCACTTGCTCAGACCCCAGAGCACTAGAGCAAGTGAGGGGTCATTTTTACGTTTTTTCATCCAGTCCCTGTTAATATGGGAGAACACTGTGTCTATGCTTAAGGCACAACTCTCCTAAACACGAGAGTGAAGTATACAACTTTAGAACACTTTCCCACCAGGATACTCGAACCCTAGCCAGCACAGAAGCCTTCCAGCAACTGGCATAACAGGTACGCCTTAACCCACTCCACCACTTGCTCAGACCCCAGAGCACTAGAGCAAGTGAGGGGTCATTTTTACGTTTTTTCATCCAGTCCCTGTTAATATGGGAGAACACTGTGTCTATGCTTAAGGCACAACTCTCCTAAACACGAGAGTGAAGTATACAACTTTAGAACACTTTCCCACCAGGATACTCGAACCCTAGCCAGCACAGAAGCCTTCCAGCAACTGGCATAACAGGTACGCCTTAACCCACTCCACCACTTGCTCAGACCCCAGAGCACTAGAGCAAGTGAGGGGTCATTTTTACGTTTTTTCATCCAGTCCCTGTTAATATGGGAGAACACTGTGTCTATGCTTAAGGCACAACTCTCCTAAACACGAGAGTGAAGTATACAACTTTAGAACACTTTCCCACCAGGATACTCGAACCCTAGCCAGCACAGAAGCCTTCCAGCAACTGGCATAACAGGTACGCCTTAACCCACTCCACCACTTGCTCAGACCCCAGAGCACTAGAGCAAGTGAGCGGTCATTTTTACGGTTTTTCATCCAGTCCCTGTTAATATGGGAGAACACTGTGTCTATGCTTAAGGCACAACTCTCCTAAACACGAGAGTGAAGTATACAACTTTAGAACACTTTCCCACCAGGATACTCGAACCCTAGCCAGCACAGAAGCCTTCCAGCAACTGGCATAACAGGTACGCCTTAACCCACTCCACCACTTGCTCAGACCCCATAGCACTAGAGCAAGTGAGGGGTCATTTTTACGTTTTTTCATCCAGTCCCTGTTAATATGGGAGAACACTGTGTCTATGCTTAAGGCACAACTCTCCTAAACACGAGAGTGAAGTATACAACTTTAGAACACTTTCCCACCAGGATACTCGAACCCAAGCCAGCACAGAAGCCTTCCAGCAACTGGGATAACAGGTACGCCTTAACCCACTCCACCACTTGCTCAGACCCCAGAGCACTAGAGCAAGTGAGGGGTCATTTTTACGTTTTTTCATCCAGTCCCTGTTAATATGGGAGAACACTGTGTCTATGCTTAAGGCACAACTCTCCTAAACACGAGAGTGAAGTATACAACTTTAGAACACTTTCCCACCAGGATACTCGAACCCTAGCCAGCACAGAAGCCTTCCAGCAACTGGCATAACAGGTACGCCTTAACCCACTCCACCACTTGCTCAGACCCCAGAGCACTAGAGCAAGTGAGGGGTCATTTTTACGTTTTTCCATCCAGTCCCTGTTAATATGGGAGAACACTGTGTCTATGCTTAAGGCACAACTCTTCTAAACACGAGAGTGAAGTATACAACTTTAGAACACTTTCCCACCAGGATACTCGAACCCTAGCCAGCACAGAAGCCTTCCAGCAACTGGCATAACAGGTACGCCTTAACCCACTCCACCACTTGCTCAGACCCCAGAGCACTAGAGCAAGTGAGGGGTCATTTTTACGTTTTTTCATCCAGTCCCTGTTAATATGGGAGAACACTGTGTCTATGCTTAAGGCACAACTCTCCTAAACATGAGAGTGAAGTATACAACTTTAGAACACTTTCCCACCAGGATACACGAACCCTAGCCAGCACAGAAGCCTTCCAGCAACTGGCATAACAGGTACGCCTTAACCCACTCCACCACTTGCTCAGACCCCAGAGCACTAGAGCAAGTGAGGGGTCATTTTTACGTTTTTTCATCCAGTCCCTGTTAATATGGGAGAACACTGTGTCTATGCTTAAGGCACAACTCTCCTAAACACGAGAGTGAAGTATACAACTTTAGAACACTTTCCCACCAGGATACTCGAACCCTAGCCAGCACAGAAGCCTTCCAGCAACTGGCATAACAGGTACGCCTTAACCCACTCCACCACTTGCTCAGACCCCAGAGCACTAGAGCAAGTGAGGGGTCATTTTTACGTTTTTTACGTTTTTTTACGTTTACAAAACGTAAAAATGACCCCTCACTTGCTCTAGTGCTCTGGGGTCTGAGCAAGTGGTGGAGTGGGTTAAGGCGTACCTGTTATGCCAGTTGCTGGAAGGCTTCTGTGCTGGCTAGGGTTCGAGTATCCTGGTGGGAAAGTGTTCTAAAGTTGTATACTTCACTCTCGTGTTTAGGAGAGTTGTGCCTTAAGCATAGACACAGTGTTCTCCCATATTAACAGGGACTGGATGAAAAAACGTAAAAATGACCCCTCACTTGCTCTAGTGCTCTGGGGTCTGAGCAAGTGGTGGAGTGGGTTAAGGCGTACCTGTTATGCCAGTTGCTGGAAGGCTTCTGTGCTGGCTAGGGTTCGAGTATCCTGGTGGGAAAGTGTTCTAATGTTGTATTCTTCACTCCCGTGTTTAGGAGAGTTGTGCCTTAAGCATAGACACAGTGTTCTCCCATATTAACAGGGACTGGATGAAAAAACGTAAAAATGACCCCTCACTTGCTCTAGTGCTCTGGGGTCTGAGCAAGTGGTGGAGTGGGTTAAGGCGTATCTGTTATGCCAGTTGCTGGAAGGCTTCTGTGCTGGCTAGGGTTCGAGTATCCTGGTGGGAAAGTGTTCTAAAGTTGTATACTTCACTCTCGTGTTTAGGAGAGTTGTGCCTTAAGCATAGACACAGTGTTCTCCCATATTAACAGGGACTGGATGAAAAAAACGTAAAAATGACCCCTCACTTGCTCTAGTGCTCTAGGGTCTGAGCAAGTGGTGGAGTGGGTTATGGCGTACCTGTTATGCCAGTTGCTGGAAGGCTTCTGTGCTGGCTAGGGTTCGAGTATCCTGGTGGGAAAGTGTTCTAAAGTTGTATACTTCACTCTCGTGTTTAGGAGAGTTGTGCCATAAGCATAGACACAGTGTTCTCCCATATTAACAGGGACTGGATGAAAAAACGTAAAAATGACCCCTCACTTGCTCTAGTGCTTTGGGGTCTGAGCAAGTGGTGGAGTGGGTTAAGGCGTACCTGTTATGCCAGTTGCTGGAAGGCTTCTGTGCTGGCTAGGGTTCGAGTATCCTGGTGGGAAAGTGTTCTAAAGTTGTATACTTCACTCTCGTGTTTAGGAGAGTTGTGCCTTAAGCATAGACACAGTGTTCTCCCATATTAACAGGGACTGGATGAAAAAACGTAAAAATGACCCCTCACTTGCTCTAGTGCTATGGGGTCTGAGCAAGTGGTGGAGTGGGTTAAGGCGTACCTGTTATGCCAGTTGCTGGAAGGCTTCTGTGCTGGCTAGGGTTCGAGTATCCTGGTGGGAAAGTGTTCTAAAGTTGTATACTTCACTCTCGTGTTTAGGAGAGTTGTGCCTTAAGCATAGACACAGTGTTCTCCCATATTAACAGGGACTGGATGAAAAACCGTAAAAATGACCGCTCACTTGCTCTAGTGCTCTGGGGTCTGAGCAAGTGGTGGAGTGGGTTAAGGCGTACCTGTTATGCCAGTTGCTGGAAGGCTTCTGTGCTGGCTAGGGTTCGAGTATCCTGGTGGGAAAGTGTTCTAAAGTTGTATACTTCACTCTCGTGTTTAGGAGAGTTGTGCCTTAAGCATAGACACAGTGTTCTCCCATATTAACAGGGACTGGATGAAAAAACGTAAAAATGACCCCTCACTTGCTCTAGTGCTCTGGGGTCTGAGCAAGTGGTGGAGTGGGTTAAGGCGTACCTGTTATGCCAGTTGCTGGAAGGCTTCTGTGCTGGCTAGGGTTCGAGTATCCTGGTGGGAAAGTGTTCTAAAGTTGTATACTTCACTCTCGTGTTTAGGAGAGTTGTGCCTTAAGCATAGACACAGTGTTCTCCCATATTAACAGGGACTGGATGAAAAAACGTAAAAATGACCCCTCACTTGCTCTAGTGCTCTGGGGTCTGAGCAAGTGGTGGAGTGGGTTAAGGCGTACCTGTTATGCCAGTTGCTGGAAGGCTTCTGTGCTGGCTAGGGTTCGAGTATCCTGGTGGGAAAGTGTTCTAAAGTTGTATACTTCACTCTCGTGTTTAGGAGAGTTGTGCCTTAAGCATAGACACAGTGTTCTCCCATATTAACAGGGACTGGATGAAAAAACGTAAAAATGACCCCTCACTTGCTCTAGTGCTCTGGGGTCTGAGCAAGTGGTGGAGTGGGTTAAGGCGTACCTGTTATGCCAGTTGCTGGAAGGCTTCTGTGCTGGCTAGGGTTCGAGTATCCTGGTGGGAAAGTGTTCTAAAGTTGTATACTTCACTCTCGTGTTTAGGAGAGTTGTGCCTTAAGCATAGACACAGTGTTCTCCCATATTAACAGGGACTGGATGAAAAAACGTAAAAATGACCCCTCACTTGCTCTAGTGCTCTGGGGTCTGAGCAAGTGGTGGAGTGGGTTAAGGCGTACCTGTTATGCCAGTTGCTGGAAGGCTTCTGTGCTGGCTAGGGTTCGAGTATCCTGGTGGGAAAGTGTTCTAAAGTTGTATACTTCACTCTCGTGTTTAGGAGAGTTGTGCCTTAAGCATAGACACAGTGTTCTCCCATATTAACAGGGACTGGATGAAAAAACGTAAAAATGACCCCTCACTTGCTCTAGTGCTCTGGGGTCTGAGCAAGTGGTGGAGTGGGTTAAGGCGTACCTGTTATGCCAGTTGCTGGAAGGCTTCTGTGCTGGCTAGGGTTCGAGTATCCTGGTGGGAAAGTGTTCTAAAGTTGTATACTTCACTCTCGTGTTTAGGAGAGTTGTGCCTTAAGCATAGACACAGTGTTCTCCCATATTAACAGGGACTGGATGAAAAAACGTAAAAATGACCCCTCACTTGCTCTAGTGCTCTGGGGTCTGAGCAAGTGGTGGAGTGGGTTAAGGCGTACCTGTTATGCCAGTTGCTGGAAGGCTTCTGTGCTGGCTAGGGTTCGAGTATCCTGGTGGGAAAGTGTTCTAAAGTTGTATACTTCACTCTCGTGTTTAGGAGAGTTGTGCCTTAAGCATAGACACAGTGTTCTCCCATATTAACAGGGACTGGATGAAAAAACGTAAAAATGACCCCTCACTTGCTCTAGTGCTCTGGGGTCTGAGCAAGTGGTGAAGTGGGTTAAGGCGTACCTGTTATGCCAGTTGCTGGAAGGCTTCTGTGCTGGCTAGGGTTCGAGTATCCTGGTGGGAAAGTGTTCTAGAGTTGTATACTTCACTCTCGTGTTTAGGAGAGTTGTGCCTTAAGCATAGACACAGTGTTCTCCCATATTAACAGGGACTGGATGAAAAAACGTAAAAATGACCCCTCACTTGCTCTAGTGCTCTGGGGTCTGAGCAAGTGGTGGAGTGGGTTAAGGCGTACCTGTTATGCCAGTTGCTGGAAGGCTTCTGTGCTGGCTAGGGTTCGAGTATCCTGGTGGGAAAGTGTTCTAAAGTTGTATACTTCACTCTCGTGTTTAGAAGAGTTGTGCCTTAAGCATAGACACAGTGTTCTCCCATATTAACAGGGACTGGATGAAAAAACGTAAAAATGACCCCTCACTTGCTCTAGTGCTCTGGGGTCTGAGCAAGTGGTGGAGTGGGTTAAGGCGTACCTGTTATGCCAGTTGCTGGAAGGCTTCTGTGCTGGCTAGGGTTCGAGTATCCTGGTGGGAAAGTGTTCTAAAGTTGTATACTTCACTCTCGTGTTTAGGAGAGTTGTGCCTTAAGCATAGACACAGTGTTCTCCCATATTAACAGGGACTGGATGAAAAAACGTAAAAATGACCCCTCACTTGCTCTAGTGCTCTGGGGTCTGAGCAAGTGGTGGAGTGGGTTAAGGCGTACCTGTTATGCCAGTTGCTGGAAGGCTTCTGTGCTGGCTAGGGTTCGAGTATCCTGGTGGGAAAGTGTTCTAAAGTTGTATACTTCACTCTCGTGTTTAGGAGAGTTGTGCCTTAAGCATAGACACAGTGTTCTCCCATATTAACAGGGACTGGATGAAAAAACGTAAAAATGACCCCTCACTTGCTCTAGTGCTCTGGGGTCTGAGCAAGTGGTGGAGTGGGTTAAGGCGTACCTGTTATGCCAGTTGCTGGAAGGCTTCTGTGCTGGCTAGGGTTCGAGTATCCTGGTGGGAAAGTGTTCTAAAGTTGTACACTTCACTCTCGTGTTTAGGAGAGTTGTGCCTTAAGCATAGACACAGTGTTCTCCCATATTAACAGGGACTGGATGAAAAAACGTAAAAATGACCCCTCACTTGCTCTAGTGCTCTGGGGTCTGAGCAAGTGGTGGAGTGGGTTAAGGCGTACCTGTTATGCCAGTTGCTGGAAGGCTTCTGTGCTGGCTAGGGTTCGAGTATCCTGGTGGGAAAGTGTTCTAAAGTTGTATACTTCACTCTCGTGTTTAGGAGAGTTGTGCCTTAAGCATAGACACAGTGTTCTCCCATATTAACAGGGACTGGATGAAAAAACGTAAAAATGACCCCTCACTTGCTCTAGTGCTCTGGGGTCTGAGCAAGTGGTGGAGTGGGTTAAGGCGTACCTGTTATGCCAGTTGCTGGAAGGCTTCTGTGCTGGCTAGGGTTCGAGTATCCTGGTGGGAAAGTGTTCTAAAGTTGTATACTTCACTCTCGTGTTTAGGAGAGTTGTGCCTTAAGCATAGACACAGTGTTCTCCCATATTAACAGGGACTGGATGAAAAAACGTAAAAATGACCCCTCACTTGCTCTAGTGCTCTGGGGTCTGAGCAAGTGGTGGAGTGGGTTAAGGCGTACCTGTTATGCCAGTTGCTGGAAGGCTTCTGTGCTGGCTAGGGTTCGAGTATCCTGGTGGGAAAGTGTTCTAAAGTTGTATACTTCACTCTCGTGTTTAGGAGAGTTGTGCCTTAAGCATAGACACAGTGTTCTCCCATATTAACAGGGACTGGATGAAAAAACGTAAAAATGACCCCTCACTTGCTCTAGTGCTCTGGGGTCTGAGCAAGTGGTGGAGTGGGTTAAGGCGTACCTGTTATGCCAGTTGCTGGAAGGCTTCTGTGCTGGCTAGGGTTCGAGTATCCTGGTGGGAAAGTGTTCTAAAGTTGTATACTTCACTCTCGTGTTTAGGAGAGTTGTGCCTTATATATATATATATATATATATATATATATATATATATATATATATATATATATATATATACATATATATATATATATATGCAATTGACGATCACAAAACACTGATCATTTTTATGCGGAAAATCCACAGAGAAATATGAAAGAAAGTGTTTCTTCTTCATATTTTTCTGTGGATTTTCCGCATATATATATATATATATATATATATATATATATATATATATATATATATATATATATATATATATATATATATATATATATATATATATATATATATATATATATATATATATATATATAATATATAAACCTAGAAGGGGTACCACCTCTGGTGCAAATGTAGGGACCCATAGCCTCGGAGAAGAAAATAAAGAGTACTCAGAGAAGACCTTGTGGATCCTCACTGAACACTTTGATATTTTCTTCTCCTACCACCCCTATTCTTTTGTTAAGTGTGTATATTTATCTAACTTTATTTGAAAATGTCATTACACAAAAAAAGTTACAATATTGATTACATACAGGGTACAAGGCTGCTTGTCACAAGTTGAATAGCTCCTCCAGCTCCTCAGATGGCGGGCAGGAACCATGGATGCAGTGAGCATTTCCTCTCTGGATTGCCACACTAAGGCGCTGAAAAAGAAAACTGGCAGCTCTGGGGTCTCTAGTTGTTTCGATTAGCTTAGACCCCAACTCCTTTAAAAAGCTAACAGCACTTTTACCCCAGGCACCAAGTGTCTCTGAGGCAATGGGGACAAAATTGTAGTGGTGCTCAAGGTCTCTGTATTTACGTGACTTGGCCGCTTCCCGGTGATTGGCAGCTCCTCCTGCTTGTGTAGCACTGAAGTCAACATAGGTATTGGCTAAAGTTGAAACGCAAGTGTAGTCCCACACCAACTGTCTACCATTCTTCCAGGGGTTCACCGTAATTCCGTCTGGGCGACCGACAGGCTCATCAGAGTTGCGGGACATTAGGTAACGGGGCTCTCTCTCTGCTGGACAACCGGCTGTGGTAAGGCTTCTCTTAATAATGTCATTAACCTCGCCGTGTCTTGCATGCCATCCTCCCGTCCTTTGGCAAAGAAGGCCATGCCGTCCATATCTGTCGGCCTCTGCCTCGCCGCAAATACACCTGTATTCGGTGTGGATTGGGGCAGCTAGGCGGAGAGCCACGGCAATTCGGAGGGCCTGCGGTGTGAGACGGGTGCCGGTTGCTGACATTGGGGTTGCTAATAGGAAATCACCTGCATGGGGAGCTGCTACAGCTCTAAGTCGGGCAGTGTCATGTGGTGTCGTCGCAGCTTCTAGCAAAGTTGCAGCTTCTTGGTCGGCAATGGGGCGATCCCAGCTGGATTGCTTATGGGCTTCAGAAGGCGGTGGTTGGGGTGCTGGTCCTGCGAGAGAGACCCATTTGGTTGTGCAGTCTGTGAAGCTGGGATCATGCACCCCTGCCTGTTGAACTAGGTGCTCAGGTAGGATTTCCTTCACCAGGTTGTCAGACCCCACTGAAGAGGACAGGAATGCTGGTACAGCAATTTGTGTTGCTGTGCGCACGTCAAGGCCCCCGAGTCTGACAGGAAGGGAGGCCTGTTTCCACTGTGAGTCGCTGAGGGAAAGATTGAGGGCTTTTTCTAGTGTTGATTTCAGCAAGCTGTCATACTCTTCTAATTTAATATTGTTGAAAGATGGCGAACATCTTAGAAAGTAGGTCAGCCTGGGAAGGGACAAGCATCTGGTGATGAGGTAAAGTGCATCATGAGCATCGATGTCTTCAATCCTCTCGTTCATCCTCTTCAGGTCAGTGATCTTCTTACCGAGGACCCCGTCGATGGCATTCCTTCCAAGAGGAGCACCTAGGAGTGTGCTGTCCTCAGGGTAGGTTGTATGAATGTCAGGCAAAACAACCTTTATTTGCTCTATTATGTGCTGGTTGGTGGAGGTCATTTCGCACTTGGAAGGGTTCAGGGTGAGGCCTAGGCTTGCTCCTTGCTCCTGGATTATTCTTATGTCGTCCAAGAGTGAGGCTGGGGAGCCGGCTAGAGTACCATCATCCAAAAACCAAATGTTGAGCTCACTGGACAGGTTATCGGTGACTTCCTTGATAACTAGGCAGAACAGAAAAGGAGCAAGGGGGTCACCTTGTTGGACACCTTCTTGTGATTCAATTTCATGTTCCCCAAAAAGCAGAGTTAGATTCTTGCTGTAGCATGAGTTTACAAACGGGTAGAGGGAAGGAAAAAGACGATGAACTGCACTGAGTACTGCATCCCTTCTAACCAGATTGAAAGCATTTTTGAAGTCCAGCTTTATCAGGGCTTTTTCATTCGTAATGTTGGCAATGTAGGCTCTAGCTGCATGAGCCGCTGCCTCACACCCTTGGGGAATGCCAAACCCAAGCTGTTTTGGCTTCAGCATGTCGGCTGCTGCCTGACTAACTGCTCTAGCAGCAGCCTTAGCGACGAGACGCCGGAGTGAATTGCCTACAGCTATCGGTCTGATTCCTCCATCTTTTTTCCTCAGGGCACAGAGGGTAGCGCCAAAAAAGAGAGGCCGTATGGTCTCTGGTATGTTGCCAGCTAGACATGTGTTGGCGAATCTAGTTAGTTCCACCAGGAGGCCCTGTGCAATGTCTCCCAGTGCAGGGTTGAGCATTTGTTTGATGTGGTTGGGTCGTAGTCCTGTGAACCCACCTGCTGATCCTGGTGGGAAGGATAAAGCTGCTTTGTGCACCATGGATTCGAGCACACACAGGGGTTCTGCTCTGGTGACACCGACTAGGGGAACACTGTCGTCACGAGGAGCTCTGGGTGGGTGTTTTTCCCTCAGGGCTTGTGCTGTATTGGCATCCCTGGTGGCAACTGTGTCTTCACTGGTGATGACTCTGATCGCCCCTATTGTGTTGCCTTCTTCTATTTTCTTGCTGACTGTTGCTCTGATTTTGGATGCCTCGGTTCTGCTGTTGATACCTTTCATGCGGTGGGTGTTTTTAGCACGGGTGGGGAGGGGTGCCTGGTTGTCCTCTCTAGGAAAACTATTTATAGCCATAATGACCGAGGAAGCTAGTGATTTGTCTCTCCTTGCAGGGACAGCTAGGCATATGTTTCCAAACAGGAGAAGGTTGTGTCATGCTTGGATAGTTCCGGGGGAGTCATTGACCTTTTTCAAGAGGCTGGATAGTTTGGCTGCTGCCTGGGGCCGGGCAGCTTTGGGGATGTGCTGCAGGGTTCCAACCGATGTTGCTTTGATGGCTTCTAGTAGATTCTCAGTCGAAATGAAGCTGTTGGAGGTGTTTTCCCTGACTGCTGGAGTGGGGCCTTGATTGATACCCTCTTTGGGAGGGCGCCACATACCCGGACAATCGGTTCCGTTGTGAGCATGCTTGCGCACATCTCCGTTACGCTTGAGTCTCCACACCTTGTCACAGACTTGGCATGTGCCATACCTGTCGTCGATTGATGGCTCCTCTTGGCTGAGAGAAGCCTGGCTGTCAGTCGTGACCTGCGACATCAGCGGGCGCTGGGCAGGCGCTGGGTGGGCGCTGGGCGGGCGCTGGATGGGCGCTGGGCGGGCGCTGGGAGGGCGCTGGGCGGGCTCTGGGCGGGCGCAGAGCGGGCGCTGGGTGGGCGCTGGGCGGAAGTAGCGTGAGGGGGTGGACACAGGGAGGTAGTGGTCGCGGTTGGGGGTGGGGCAGGGGGAAGAGGGTGACTCTTGGGTTGGGTGACGGTACACACTGGCGGGTATGGGGAGTGGGGATGGGGGGGAGGGCAGAGGGGTGACACTAACACGTTTGTATAATCTCGTGATATATATCACTGCACAATATAAACTGGTTCACTGTGGACTCGATGCACTTAAAACACGATACCAGTTTCCCGAGAGCCGAGGTATCTATTTTTCATTGATATTTTTATAAACACTTACACACTGGTCACCCCCCTCGACTGACCGCACAACAACACCCCATCCCCACCACCCCCCACCCCCACCACCATAACCGAGGGAGTCCCTCAGGGCGCCCTTGTTGGCCCTCACTGCAGTTCAAACGATTCCACACTGCCAATCCACTTGTTTTATTGTTTTTGCTTGCGATAGTTCACCCTGGACACTTCCCGCCACTCTCGCACCTTCCCAGGATGTTCACACTGCACACTGTTGAGTCTGGGCCCCGTGGGGTCAGGATATCACAAGATAATGGCACATGGCTGGCAGAGCCTCCTCCCAGCGTCCGTTCCCTGTGGCGCCCACAGGGAAAAAAAAAAAAAAAAAAAATATATATATATATATATATATATATATATATATATATATATATATATATATATATATATATATATATATATATATATATATATATATATATATATATATATATATATATGTATATTTTGGTAGCAGCTATATCGAAACAAAATTATAATCCAACATATTCAAGTAACTAAATGATTTAAGAATGTTTCACACAACTAATAAAAACATTCAAAATTAATTTATGTAATGTACATGAACCTAATATATAAACTTAAAAACTATTTTTTTCATCTAAAAGAGAAATTAGTCTTAGAAATGACAGAATTTGCTAAATTACATAAAGAAATACATATACCATTCTTGGGTATATGGTTGCTTATGTGCTTGTTGAACCACACTTGAAACTTATCTTTCCCACATCCATGTTGAAACATTATTGGAGGTTTCCAAAACGTTTTGTCTTTTCTGGGCTTGCTTGATCATTGTTCTAGACCTGTTATAAGTATTGATGTTAGTTTGCACTTCAATGAGCTTGCGTTCTGAGTATGTGGTATCTGAAATTGTAATGCCCCTTATTATGTCGTCAATATTTGTGAAGACCAGTTCTATAATATTTTCATTCCTAGTTGGCTGTGTTATCTGCTAGTTGAGTGAAATTTTTTTAAAGAATCTAAGTAGTTCTCTAATCTGTGGTTGATTGTGTCCAGATAGATATACTGGTAAAATAATAGTGTTTGTTATTCTCCATCTTAGACTGAGCAGATTGAAGTCACCTAGGATTGTAATATCATACCTGGTTGATACCTGGTTGATGGGGTTCTGGGAGTTCTTCTACTCCCCAAGCCCGGCCCGAGGCCAGGCTCGACTTGTGAGAGTTTGGTCCACCAGGCTGTTGCTTGGAGCGGCCCGCAGGCCCACATACCCACCACAGCCCGGTTGGTCCGGCACTCCTTGGAGGAATAAATCTAGTTTCCTCTTGAAAATGTCCACGGTTGTTCCGGCAATATTTCTTATGCTTGCTGGGAGGACGTTGAACAACCGCGGACCTCTGATGTTTATACAGTGTTCTCTGATTGTGCCTATGGCACCTCTGCTCTTCATTGGTTCTATTCTACATTTTCTTCCATGTCGTTCACTCCAGTATGTTGTTATTTTACTGTGTAGATTTGGTACTTGGCCCTCCAGTATCTTCCAGGTGTATATTATTTGATATCTCTCTCGTCTTCTTTCTAGTGAGTACATTTGGAGGGCTTTGAGACGATCCCAATAATTTAGGTGCTTTATTGCATCTATGCGTGCCGTATATGTTCTCTGTATTCCTTCTGTTTCAGCAATCTCTCCTGCTCTGAAGGGGGAAGTGAGTACTGAGCAGTACTCAAGACGGGACAACACAAGTGACTTGAAGAGTACAACCATTGTGATGGGATCCCTGGATTTGAAAGTTCTCGTAATCCATCCTATCATTTTTCTGGCTGTCGCAATATTTGCTTGGTTATGCTCCTTAAACGTTAGGTCGTCAGACATTATTATTCCCAAATCCTTTACATGCTGTTTTCCTACTATGGGTACATTTGATTGTGTTTTGTACTCTGTATTATGTTTAAGGTCCTCATTTTTACCGTACCTGAGTACCTGGAATTTATCACTGTTAAACATCATGTTATTTTCTGATGCCCAGTCGAAAACTTTGTTAATATCAGCTTGAAGTTTTTCAATGTCCTCAGCCGAGGTAATTTTCATACTGATTTTTGTGTCATCTGCAAAGGATGATACGAAGCTGTGACTTGTATTTTTGTCTATATCTGATATGAGAATAAGGAAAAGCAGCGGTGCAAGGACTGTACCCTGAGGTACAGAGCTTTTCACTGCACTTGGACTAGATTTTATATGGTTGACAGTTACTCGCTGAGTCCTGTTTGACAGAAAACTGAGTATCCAGCGTCCTACTTTACCGGTTATTCCCATTGACTTCATTTTGTGTGCCTGGTTGATGGGGTTCTGGGAGTTCTTCTACTCCCCAAGCCCGGCCCGAGGCCAGGCTCGACTTGTGAGAGTTTGGTCCACCAGGCTGTTGCTTGGAGCGGCCCGCAGGCCCACATACCCACCACAGCCCGGTTGGTCCGGCACTCCTTGGAGGAATAAATCTAGTTTCCTCTTGAAAATGTCCACGGTTGTTCCGGCAATATTTCTTATGCTTGCTGGGAGGACGTTGAACAACCGCGGACCTCTGATGTTTATACAGTGTTCTCTGATTGTGCCTATGGCACCTCTGCTCTTCATTGGTTCTATTCTACATTTTCTTCCATGTCGTTCACTCCAGTACGTTGTTATTTTACTGTGTAGATTTGGTACTTGGCCCTCCAGTATCTTCCAGGTGTATATTATTTGATATCTCTCTCGTCTTCTTTCTAGTGAGTACATTTGGAGGGCTTTGAGACGATCCCAATAATTTAGGTGCTTTATTGCATCTATGCGTGCCATATATGTTCTCTGTATTCCTTCTATTTCAGCAATCTCTCCTGCTCTGAAGGGGGAGTGAGTACTGAGCAGTACTCAAGACGGGACAACACAAGTGACTTGAAGAGTACAACCATTGTGATGGGATCCCTGGATTTGAAAGTTCTCGTAATCCATCCTATCATTTTTCTGGCTGTCGCAATATTTGCTTGGTTATGCTCCTTAAACGTTAGGTCGTCAGACATTATTATTCCCAAATCCTTTACATGCTGTTTTCCTACTATGGGTACATTTGATTGTGTTTTGTACTCTGTATTATGTTTAAGGTCCTCATTTTTACCGTACCTGAGTACCTGGAATTTATCACTGTTAAACATCATGTTATTTTCTGATGCCCAGTCGAAAACTTTGTTAATATCAGCTTGAAGTTTTTCAATGTCCTCAGCCGAGGTAATTTTCATACTGATTTTTGTGTCATCTGCAAAGGATGATACGAAGCTGTGACTTGTATTTTTGTCTATATCTGATATGAGAATAAGGAAAAGCAGCGGTGCAAGGACTGTACCCTGAGGTACAGAGCTTTTCACTGCACTTGGACTAGATTTTATATGGTTGACAGTTACTCGCTGAAACCTGTTTGACAGAAAACTGAGTATCCAGCGTCCTACTTTACCGGTTATTCCCATTGACTTCATTTTGTGTGCTATCACGCCATGGTCACATTTATCGAAAGCCTTTGCGAAGTCCGTGTATATCACATCAGCATTCTGTTTCTCTTCTAATGCCTCAGTGACTTTGTCGTAGTGCTCAAGTAGCTGTGAGAGGCACGATCTTCCCGCTCGAAATCCATGTTGGCCTGGGTTGTGAAGGTCATTGGTCTCCATGAAATTGGTGACCTGACTCCTAATCACTCTCTCAAATACTTTTATGATGTGCGATGTTAGTGCAACTGGTCTATAATTTTTTGCCAATGCTTTGCTCCCTCCCTTGTGTAGAGGGGCTATGTCTGCTACTTTAAGTGCATCTGGTATCTCCCCCGTGTCCAGGCTCTTCCTCCACACTATACTGAGTGCCTGTGCTACCGGCACTTTATAAATATTGAATTCCACGAGTCTGGACCTGGGGCCGAGTGCATGGGCATGTTTTCAATTTCTTTTTCAAAATTTAGTGCGCTCGTGTTTATATCAGTTATATTTACAGGGGTTTGAATATCCCGCATAAAGAAATTGTCTGGATCTTCCACCTTCATGTTGTTTATTGGAGTGCTAAACATGTCCTTATACTGCTTTTTTAGGATTTCACTAATTTCTTTGTCATCCTCCGTGTATGAACCTTCACTTGTACGAATAGGTCCAATACTGGCAGTGGTTTTTGCTTTTGATTTCGCATATGAGAAGAAATATTTTGGATTTTTCTTTATTTCCTGAATTGCTTTCTGTTCTAACTGCCTTTCTTCAGTTTCATATGAGTGTTTCAATTTCCGCTCGATTTCTTCAATCTCCCTATTTAAATTATTCCTTCTTTGACGGGAAATTCGTGTCTGCATAAGCAGTTCCGTTATTTTTTTCCTGCGTTTATAGTGTCGTCTGCGTTCTCTTTCTACGTTAGATCTCTTTCTGGCTTTCCTCAAAGGAACATGTTTCAGACAGACTTGATACGCTTCTGAAGTCAGTTTTTCTATTCCTTCTGTAGGACTTGTATTATTTAGAACAGTTCCCCATGGAATGTTTGTAAGTTCCCTGTTTATTATCTCCCAGTCTATCCTTTTATTATTAAAATTTAATTTACTGAATAGCCCCTCTCGCTTTATCAACGTTTTAGGTCTATTCTGAGTATTGATGGTAGTTTGCACTTCAGTGAGTTTGTGATCTGAGTATGTGGTATCTGATATCGTAATGTCTCTGATAATGTCTTCATTGTTCGTAAAGACCAGATCTAGAATATTTTCATTTCTCGTTGGCTCCGATATCTGCTGATTGAGTGAAAATTTGTCACAGAATCTAAGTAGTTCTCTAATCTGTGGTTGGTTAGGTCCTGATATATTTCCTGGTATAATATTATTGTTTGCTATTTTCCACCTGAGACTAGGCAAGTTGAAGTCACCTAGGAAGATAATATCAGGTATCGGGTTCTCCAAATTATCAAGGCTATTCTCTATTTTGCTTATCTGTTCTGTGAATTCCTCAGCCGTTGCATCTGGCGGTTTGTATATTAGTATAATCACTAAATTTATTTTCTCTATTTTTAATCCCTGTACCTCTACCACCTCATTTGTAACGTTTAGGAGCTCCGAGCATACAAGGTCTTCCCTAATATACAGACCCACTCCTCCATGTGACCTAATTTTCCTATCACACCTGTATAGGTTATATCCTGGAATCCAGATCTCACTGTCCAACAATTCTCCTGCATGGGTTTCTGTGAAAGCTCCAAATACTGCATTTGACTCCGTGAGGAGGCCATTTATGAACTGTACTTTGTTGTTTGTTCTTGTTTTCAGTCCTTGTATGTTGGCAAAGATGAATGAGGTTACTCTATTAGTGATAGTTTGAATGGGAGACTTTTTCGGCAAGTCCATTATTCGTGGACATAATGAGTTTGTTCTGACCAGTACTGATTGTTGTAGGGCAGTTTTCTGTCGTTGTAGTTCCCTTTCGGTGGGTAATTGTATCTGTAATTCTGGAATGCAAGTGGATCTGGCATCCAGTTCCATACATTCTCCATGCTGCTCCTTTTGAATTCTCTGCCGGTCTGGTATAAAAAATTTATAGAGTTTTCTCCAAATTCATTATCCTGCTTGCCACTCTTTATGTAGCGTTCCGTGCCTTTCACGTGAAAGTGTGGGCAGCTGAGGTCATAGCATTTTCTGTCCTCCAGTGAGGTTTGGCACATGTCAGGATGGAAAAACCTACATATTGATCCAAATCGACACTCACCTTTCCTAAGCATATTTAAACATTTTTTGGGATGTTGGTAACTGCATTCTAATCCTTTCTTATTACCAGCATATCTATGTCTGCATATGCCCTTTGCATAAAATTTGCATAAGTCTGTCCTTCTGTTCTGAATTGCTCTATCGAGAACCGTCGCGGTGTCTGTACCTATCGAGCTGTCAGTGCTGTCTGGTACACTTTCTAGTTTACTGTCATCTACATCCTGGCCTACTGAGTCAGAGTTTACAACTTCCTGAGTTTCAGCCTCAGTTTCATTCCTGACTATAGCCTCCGCCCCTTGTATATTAGAATTGTTGTTCCTTTCCCACTCCTTCTGGATGGCTGGTAGGCTTCCAATGAATGATGTTTTCCGATCATGCGTCATGTTATCTAGAAGGTTTTTTAGGATATTCCAAGCTGGCAGGTCATTTTTACACATCCAGAGCAAGTGGCCATCTCTCAGTGCCATAGTGTTACTCACTCCTGTACAAGCTGAATGGAATCTAGTCTTACAGATAAAACATTCAATTCCCGTTACCTTCGTCTTTAAGAAGTTGTTACAGTGGCCACAAATTTGTTTATTTACTCCCATATTGCCTTGTTTTGTTGTATATATCTATATATTTATAATATTATATGTATATTGTATATTTGTAACAATATATATGTATATATATTTATATGATTAATATTATAATATTATATGTATATCGTATATTTGTAATATTATGTGTGTTATTTTGTTCAAACTTTATGGCAGGTACTTAGCGTAGGTAGCGAGGCTGGTCCCCCGGTCAGTACAGGTGACCTCTTGTGGCCCAGGTTGATGTCACCAGTTTCCAGTTACCCGATTTATAACCACTGATGCCGCCTCTTGCCACTATTTTATATTTCTAGTGTTCTATATTTATAATATTCACTTCCAACTCTTATGTTGTTGTGATACCCGTTCCACATCACTGTTCCACGAATCACCGTTCACTATTTTTTTTTTTTTTTTCCTAATACACGCATGTACCCAAAGCCTCGTTCACTGGCTCACACGTGGTCTCCCGTTTATTCTCTATTTAACACAAAGTTCTATTGTTAATGACTATTTTCAATTTTCCAGCGGATCACTATGCACTTTGTTATGTCTGTAATCAGTAATCCACGGCAGTAGTCCTACGAATCCCTGTTAATGTCACGATTTTAACGGAGCGCGCATGGTACGTCTACCCCCTCCCTCGACCTCGACTCGACAATCAGGTATTGAGTTTGCCAGATTATCAAGACTATTCTCTATTTTGTTTACCTGTTTTCTGTATTCCTCAGCTGTTACATTTGGCAGTTTGTATATTAAAAAAATAGTTTATTTTCTTTGTTTTTACTCCCAGTACTTCTACCACCTCAATTTTAGAGTTAAGGAGCTCTAAGCATACAAGGTCTTCTCTAATATACATACCTACTCCTCCATCAGGCTTTGGGTGCCTGACAGCTGGGTGGACAGCACTTCAGATTCGTAGTTCTGAGGTTCCGAGTTCAATCCCCGGGGGAGGCGGAGACAAATTAGCAAAATGTTTCTTTCACCCTGATGCACCTGTTACCTAGCAGTAAATAGGTACCTGGGAGTTAGACAGCTGCTGCAGGCTACTTCCCTAGGGTGTGTGTAACATAAAGGAGGCCTGGTCGAGGACCGGGCTGCGGGGACGCTAAGCCCCAAAATCCTCTCATGATAAACACCATATGACCTATTTACCCAATCACATCTATATAGATTTTTATAATATACAGAAGGGAGTACCTCCTCTGGCTGGAAGAAGGGGACCCTTAGCCTCGGAGGAAATCACACATAACGGATTTGAGGGAATGTTTAGGTCCCCTCCAGTACAGTTTCTGCGTGCTTCTCTCCTACCACCCCTTACCTTTGTGTTTTGTTGTGCTTTATTAGATATTTAAAGGTTAAAAGATTTACCTTAGTTAAACAATGAGTTTAGAGGTTATGGATCTCTTTGAGCTCCTCCGCTTCCGAACAGGAACCGAGGGCGCAGCAGGCGTTTCCCCTCTGGATCGCAACACTGTGGCGCTGAAACAGGAAACTGGCTGCCCTTGGGTTTCTGGTGATGTTAATGAGCCTGGAACTCAATTCTTTGAGGAATTGCAAAGGCACTCCTACCCCCCCAGGGACCATGTGTCTCAAACGCTATGGGAACAAAGGTGTACTGACCTTCCAGTCGCCTGTACTTTATTGATTTTGCTGTTTCCCTGTGGTTTGCCGCTCCCACCTGCTTCATAAGCACCGAAGCATATGCAGGTGTCATCCTGGGTGGATACACACATATAGTCTCTCACCAGCTGTCTGCCTCTCTTCCAGGGGTATGTTGTGATGCCGTCTGGGCGAAATGCGCGGTCATCTGGGTTTTGGCCTCCTGGGATGCAAGGTTCTCTCTCTCCGCTGGGCACTGGGCCAAGACAACGCCCCTCTTGATGATGTCATTGACCTCGTTGTGTCTTGTTTTCCAGCCCTTGGATTTTCCACAGTGGAACCCATGCAGTCCATATTAGTCTGCTTCCACCTTGATGCAAATACACTTGCATTCAGTGTGAATTGGGGCACCAAAGCAGAGTGGCACTGCTACATGAAGGGATTCTGAATCTAGACGTGTGCCCATTGCCGACATGGGTACTGCCAGAAGGAAGTCTCCTGCATGGGGGGCTTGCACTGCTCTGAGGCGGGCTTTCTCCTTGTCTGATGTTGCAGCACTGAGCATGGCATCAGCTACTTTTTCCACTAGTGGGTGGTCCTAGCTGGACTGTTTATGTTTTTTTTTGTTGGATCGATGATGGATGCTGGGGCTGCAAGAGCATCCCACTGATTTGAAGGATTGTGTATTCCAGCTAAATCACTCAGGGGTTCAGGTAGGATATCTCTTACGAGGTCATGCGATGCATGGGAGGAGGAAAGGAAGGCTGGTACAGCAATCTGGGTGGCTGTGCAAACACCAAGGCCGCCGAGTCTTACAGGGAGGGTTGCTTGCTCCCACTGAGAGTCGTCCAACGGAAGGTTGAGGACTTTCGCCAGCATGGACCTCAGAAGGGGTGTCATACACATTTAATTTGGGCCTGATGTTGGATGGAGAATACCTCAGAAAGTAAGTCAATTTAGGTAAAGATAAGCATCTTGTGACGAGGAAGAGAGCGTCATGGGCATCAATCTTGTCAAGCCTGTCTAACATTCTCCTTAGGTCAGTGATTTTTGCCTCCAGGACCTCATCGATTGCTTGCGGGCTATGGGGGGCCCCCATGAGGGTGCAGTCAGGTGGCTCGATGACGAGAATATCTGGAAGAACATTTTTTATTTGGCCAGTAATGTCTTGGTTTCGTGAGACAATTTCACATATGGATGCATTGAGAATGTGGCCCATGGCTGCTCCTTGCTCCTGGATTTTACTTATATCCTCCAAAATGATATCTGGTGAGAGTGCCATCATCCATGTACCAGATGTTTATCTCGCTTGTCAGACTGTCAGTGACCTCTTTGTTAGGTAAGCAGAAAAGGAGGGGGGACTAAGGGATAATCTTGTTGGGACTCCTTCACAGAAGTCTATTTCATTCTCCCAAAAAAGAACCTTAGAGTCCCTGCTGTAGCACGATCGGATGAATGGATAAAGGGGAAGAAATTGGTTATGTACAGCCCTGAGGACAGCATCTCTTCTGACGTGATTGAAGGCATTTGTAAAATCAAGCTTTACTAGTGCCTTCTGGTCCGAGGGATCAGCAATGTAAGCCCGTACTGCATGTGCTGCAGCATATAGAAAGAGTGTAATAAGTGTGACGGCGACCTCCCTCTTGTGTCCCCTCCATTAATTACCCCTTCCCTCACCACAGCCCACCCGCCATCTTCCACCACCCCGCTCCCTTTACCTGACCCAGCCAGCCACGCATCAACCATCAGCCTACCCACTAACGGTCCCCAGGCCATTCCCAACGTCTCAGGAGGGTAATGCTTACCTTGTTACATTCCATTCAGGAAGGAGAGGGGTACACTCAGTGGCCTGCCAGTCGTCAGGACATCTAGGCATGGCGCATGTTGCACCTGTCACACCAACCTGTCCTCATAAAAATGACGTTACTTTTCGCTCGTATGCGCGCTATGGCCAAATGTGGACGTAATTTGAAATAAAATCGACTTACAAAAGTGACGTACTGTCCCGTTTTCTGTTTGAGTCGTCCGGCTTACTCGGTAAGGTTAGGAGAGGAAACTTTCAATTAACGTTTTTCATAACGTTTTGAAACTTTATGAAAATTTCCTGCCCACCTAACCTACCAGAGGATCAGTAACTTTCTGTTGTTGAAAAAAAAATCCCATTTTTATTTTTATTTTTTTCATTTTCAAATTACATCCATTTTCGGTCATACGGGCAAACGGCCAAAAGCAACGTTATTTTTAAGAGGACGGGTTGTGACAGCCCCCTCCCAGCCAAGAGGAGAAACGGCCAAGTGGAAACTGTCGAGTGTGTGACTGACGATTTCGTCTTGTTTCTGATAGAACTGTCCACCAACATTCTGTCAATTCAGGTCATTGTCCAGGCCCCCCCTTCCCAGGGTAGTGACAATAGGCAACCTGCTGCAGGAGCGAGGAACAATACCTCTCTCAACTTTATTTCAGCAAACAATCTGCTTGAAGCAGTCTAGGAGACGTCCACGAGTACCTTGCCTCACATCCCCAAGGCTGCCCGTCACCAAGCAGCAACCAAACTCACCAGTCTGCTGACAAAGGTCAACGATGCTCCTAAAACCAGTGGAGCATGGCACAATCTCCTACTATTTGGGAATGTATGCCTAACATTACCGCCAAGGAGAGACAAGTCATTAGCAACCTCAGTAATTAAGGCTCTTAATGAATTTCCCAGAGAAGAAAGCCTAGTCCGTCTCCCCCCTCCTGCCAAGAACACCAGCCGCAGGACGACCAACAATAGCTCACCCGAGACCCACAAAATGAAAGCACAGAACACTAGGAAAAGAGAGGAGGGCAATACCACTAGTGCAATCAGAATCATAACTAGCGATGACACTATTGCCCTCATGAATGCCACGACAGCAGAGGTTCTACAAGACAAACACCCAAACAGAGCCCCAGACAATAGCAGGGATCCCCAGGAAAACAATACTGGCATAAAACCCTTGACTGTTCGCGAATCTGAAGTGTACAAATCAGCCATGTCTTTCCCAACAAGTTCAGCCGGGGGTTTTCACAGGCCTAAGACCCGAGCACATCAAACAAATGCAGAACCCCGTGCTTGGAGATGTCGCAAAGGACCTTCTAGTGGAACCTACCAGATTCTCCAACATGTGTTTGGCTGGCGGCGTCCCTGAGGTCAGGGCCTCCTTTTTATGGAGCAACACTCTGTACTCTAAAGAATATGGGTGGAGAATCAAGCCCATTGCCGTTGGCAACACCCTCCGACGCCTCGTAGCTAAGGCGTGAGATCTATCAGCCAAGAAGCAGCCACCTTGTTGAAACCTAATCAGATCGGGTTTGGGATCCCCCTAGGCTGTGAAGCTGCAGCACATGCAGTACGGGCTAACATTGCTGATCCCTCGGACCAGAAGGCACTAGTAAAGCTTGATTTTACAAATGCCTTCAATCACGTCAGAAGAGATGCTGTCCTCAGGGCTGTACATAACCAATTTCTTCCCCTTTATCCATTCATCCGATCGTGCTACAGCAGGGACTCTAAGGTTCTTTTTTGGGAGAATGAAATAGACTTCTGTGAAGGAGTCCCAACAAGGTTATCCCTTAGTCCCCCCTCCTTTTCTGCTTACCTAACAAAGAGGTCACTGACAGTCTGACAAGCGAGATAAACATCTGGTACATGGATGATGGCACTCTCGCCAGATATCATTTTGGAGGATATAAGTAAAATCCAGGAGCAAGGAGCAGCCATGGGCCACATTCTCAATGCATCCATATGTGAAATTGTCTCACGAAACCAAGACATTACTGGCCAAATAAAAAATGTTCTTCCAGATATTCTCGTCATCGAGCCACCTGACTGCACCCTCATGGGGGCCCCCCATAGCCCGCAAGCAATCGATGAGGTCATGGAGGCAAAAATCACTGACCTAAGGAGAATGTTAGACAGGCTTGACAAGATTGATGCCCATGACGCTCTCTTCCTCGTCACAAGATGCTTATCTTTACCTAAATTGACTTACTTTCTGAGGTATTCTCCATCCAACATCAGGCCCAAATTAAATGTGTATGACACCCCTTCTGAGGTCCATGCTGGCGAAAGTCCTCAACCTTCCGTTGGACGACTCTCAGTGGGAGCAAGCAACCCTCCCTGTAAGACTCGGCGGCCTTGGTGTTTGCACAGCCACCCAGATTGCTGTACCAGCCTTCCTTTCCTCCTCCCATGCATCGCATGACCTCGTAAGAGATATCCTACCTGAACCCCTGAGTGATTTAGCTGGAATACACAATCCTTCAAATCAGCGGGATGCTCTTGCAGCCCCAGCATCCATCATCGATCCAACAAAAAAAAAAAAACAGTCCAGCTAGGACCACCCACTAGTGGAAAAAGTAGCTGATGCCATGCTCAGTGCTGCAACATCAGACAAGGAGAAAGCCCGCCTCAGAGCAGTGCAAGCCCCCCATGCAGGAGACTTCCTTCTGGCAGTACCCATGTCGGCAATGGGCACACGTCTAGATTCAGAATCCCTTCATGTAGCAGTGCCACTCTGCTTTGGTGCCCCAATTCACACTGAATGCAAGTGTATTTGCAACAAGGTGGAAGCAGACTAATATGGACTGCATGGGTTCCACTGTGGAAAATCCAAGGGCTGGAAAACAAGACACAACGAGGTCAATGATATCATCAAGAGGGGCGTTGTCTTGGCCCAGTGCCCAGCGGAGAGAGAGAACCTTGCATCCCAGGAGGCCAAAACCCAGATGACCGCGCATTTCGCCCAGACGGCATCACAACATACCCCTGGAAGAGAGGCAGACAGCTGGTGAGAGACTATATGTGTGTATCCACCCAGGATGACACCTGCATATGCTTCGGTGCTTATGAAGCAGGTGGGAGCGGCAAACCACAGGGAAACATCAAAATCAATAAAGTACAGGCGACTGGATGGTCAGTACACCTTTGTTCCCATAGCGTTTGAGACACATGGTCCCTGGGGGGGTAGGAGTGCCTTTGCAATTCCTCAAAGAATTGAGTTCCAGGCTCATTAACATCACCAGAAACCCAAGGGCAGCCAGTTTCCTGTTTCAGCGCCACAGTGTTGCGATCCAGAGGGGAAACGCCTGCTGCGCCCTCGGTTCCTGTTCGGAAGCGGAGGAGCTCAAAGAGATCCATAACCTCTAAACTCATTGTTTAACTAAGGTAAATCTTTTAACCTTTAAATATCTAATAAAGCACAACAAAACACAAAGGTAAGGGGTGGTAGGAGAGAAGCACGCAGAAACTGTACTGGAGGGGACCTAAACATTCCCTCAAATCCGTAATGTGTGATTTCCTCCGAGGCTAAGGGTCCCCTTCTTCCAGCCAGAGGAGGTACTCCCTTCTGTATATTATAAAAATCTATATAGATGTGATTGGGTAAATAGGTCATATGGTGTTTATCATGAGAGGATTAACATAAATTGGAAATGTTGTGTCACAGGTTAGGTTATCTTGCGGTTATCTTGTGATGGTTTCGAGGCTTAGCATCCCCGCGGCCCAGTCCTTGACCAGGCCTTCTTTTTGTTACACCCCTCCCCCCCCTCCCCGTAGCAGAAGCACATCTGCTACGGGAGCCAGACAGCAGCCCGTAGCAGCTGTCTGGCTCCCAGGTACCTATTTACTGCTAGGCAACAGGGACATCAAGGTGAAAGAAACATTTTTGCCCATTTGTCTCGGCCTCCACCGAAGATTGAACCCGGAACTTCAGGACTACGAATCCAAAGCGCTGTCCACCCACAACATTTAATCTATCATTTTTATTGGAATAATTAAGATGCATCAAAATATCTCTTTATTATATACATATATTTTATAGCCGATATTACATTAGTACAACTAGATGAGTGTATAGTTAGGGGATAACAAGTAGGTGAGTACAGCTATGTTAAGTATAGGTAGCTGATAATACAAGTAGGTGACCACAACTAGGTGACCACAACTAAGCCAGTACAATTAGGTGAGAACAGCTAGGTGGGTACAATCAGGTGAATGCAAGTAGGGGGAGTTCAACTTGGTTATTACAACCAGGTTAGTGTAGCAATGTGAATACAGCTAATTGAGTGCAACTAGATGAGTACATCATGGTGAGTACAGCTAGATGAGTACAGCTACGTGAGTACAACTAGGTGAATGCATTAAGGTGATTACAGCTAGGTGAGTACAGATAAGTGGGTTACAATTAGATGAGTAACACTAGATGAGCACCGCTAGATGAGTATAGCTAGGTGGGTACAGCTAGATGTGTACAGTTAGGTGAGTACAGCTAGGTGAGAACAACTCATTAGGTGAGTACAGCTAGGTGAGTACAGTTAGGTGAGAACAGCTAGGTGAGTACAGCTGGATGAATACAACTAGAGGAGTACAATTTGTTGAGTACAACTAGATGAGTACAGCAAAGTGAGTACAGTTAAGGTCAGTACAACTAAGTGAGTACAGTTAAGATCTGTACAACTAAGTGAGTACAGTTAAGTGAGTGTAACTAGATGAGTACCATTGAGTTGAGTACAACCAGTTGAGAACATCTAGATGAGTACAGATTGGTGTGTACTCACTTAGTTGTTGTTGTTGTTGTCTGTGTGTGTGTGTGTGTAAGGAGGCTGGTGCGTGCACGTGTGTAGGGGGGCTGGTACTCACCTAGTTGTACTCACCTAGTTGTGCTTGCGGGGGTTGAGCTCTGGCTCTTTGGTCCCGCCTCTCAACTGTCAATCAACAGGTGTACAGGTTCCTGAGCCTATTGGACTCTATCATATCTACACTTGAAACTGTGTATGGAGTCATCCTCCACCACATCACTTCCTAATGCATTCCATTTGTCAACCACTCTGACAGTAAAAAAGTTCTTTCTAATATCTTTGTGGCTCATTTGGGCACTCAGTTTCCACCTGTGTCCCCTAGTGCGTGTGCCCCTTGTGTTAAACAGCCTGTCTTTATCAACCCTGTCAATTCCCTTGAGGATCTTGAATGTGGTGATCATGTCCCCCCTAACTCTTCTGTCTTCCAACGAAGTGAGGTTTAATTCCCGTAGTCTCTCCTCGTAGCTCATACCTCTCAGCTCGGGTACTAGTCTGTTGGCAAACCTTTAAACCTTTTCCATTTTAGTCTTATGCTTGACTAGATATGGACTCCATGCTGGTGCCGCATACTCCAGGATTGGTCTGACATATGTGGTATATAATGTTCTGAAAGATTCCTTACGCAAGTTTCTAAAGGCCGTTCTTATGTTAGCCAACCTGGCATATGCTGCTGATGTTATCCTCTTGATATGAGCTTCAGGGGACAGGTCTGGCGTGATATCAACCCCCAGGTCTTTCTCTCTCTCTGACTCTTGAAGTATTTCATCTCCCAAGTGATACCTTGTATCTGGTCTCCTGCTTCCTACCCCTATCTTCATTACATTACATTTGCTTTACATTACATACACACACATTGGTGTGTGTGTGTGTGTGTGTGTAAGGAGGGCTGGTGTGTGTGTGTGTGTAGGGAGGCTTGTGTGTGTGTGTGTAAGGAGGGCTGGTGTGTGTGTGTGTGTGTAGGGAGGCTTGTGTGTGTGTGTGTAAGGAGGGCTGGTGTGTGTGTGGGTGTAAGGAGGGCTGGTGTGTGTGTGTGTGTAGGGAGGCTTGTGTGTGTGTGTGTCTGTGTAAGGAGGCTGGTGTGTGTGTGTGTTGGAAGGCTGATATGTGTATACTCCTAGTTGTATTCACCTAGTTGTGCTTACGGGGGTTGAGCTCTGCTCTTTCGGCCCGCTTCTCAACTATCAATCAACTGTTTCTAACTACTACTACTATTTTTTTCCACATCACACACACACACACACCAGGAAGCAGCCCGTGACAGCTGACTAACTCCCAGGTACCTATTTACTGTTAGGTAACAGGGGCATAGGGTGAAAGAAACTCTGTACAATGGTTCTCGCCGGCGCCCGGGATCGAATCCGAAACCACAGGATCATATGTCCAGCATGCTGTCCGCTCGGCCGCCCGGCCCCCCAAATGTGTTGTAGGGAGGCTGGTGTGTGTATGCGTGTAGGGAGGCTGGTGTGTGTGTGCATGTGAAGGGAGGCTGGTGAATGTGTGTGTGTAGGTAGGCTGATGTGTGTGTGTGTAGGTAGGCTGGTGAGTGTGTGCGTGTATAGGGAGGCTGGTGTGTGTATGCGTGTAGGGAGGCTGGTGTGTGTGGGTAGGTAGGCTGCTGTGTGTGTGCATGTGAAGGGAGGCTGGTGAATGTGTGTGTGTAGGTAGGCTGATGTGTGTGTGTGTAGGTAGGCTGGTGAGTGTGTGCGTGTATAGGGAGGCTGGTGTGTGTGTGTGTGTAGGTAGGCTGGTGTGTGTACTCACCTAATTGTACTCACCTAATTGTGCTTGCGGGGGTTGAGCTTTGGCTCTTTGGTCCCGCCTCTCAACCGTCAATCAACTTGTGTACAGATTCCTGAGCCTACTGGGCTCTATCATATCTACATTTGAAACTGTGTATGGAGTCAGCCTCCACCACATCACTTCCTAGTGCATTCCATTTACTAACTACTCTGACACTGAAAAAGTTCTTTCTAATGTCTCTGTGGCTCTTTTGGGTACTCAGCTTCCACCTGTGTCCCCTTGTTCGCGTCCCTCCAGTGTTGAATAGTTCATCCTTGTTTACCCGGTCGATTCCCCCTGAGGATTTTGTAGGTTGTGATCATGTGCCCCCTTACTCTTCTGTCTTCCAGTGTCGTAAGGTGCATTTCCAGCAGCCTTTCCTCATAACTCATGCCTCTTAGTTCTGGGACTAGTCTAGTAGCATACCTTTGGACTTTTTCCAGCTTCGTCTTGTGCTTGACAAGGTGCGGGCTCCATGCTGGGCCGCATACTCCAGGATTGGTCTTACATATGTGGTGTACAAGATTCTGAATGATTCCTTACACAGGTTCCTGAACGCCGTTCTGATGTTAGCCAGCCTCGCATATGCCGCAGACGTTATTTTCTTTATGTGGGCTTCAGGAGACAGGTTTGGTGTGATATCAACTCCTAGATCATTCTCTCTGTCTGTTTCATTAAGTACTTCATCTCCTATTCTGTATCCTGTGTCTGGCCTCCTGTTTCCACTGCCTAGTTTCATTACTTTGCATTTACTCGGGTTGAACTTCAACAACCATTTGTTGGACCATTCACTCAGTCTATCTAGGTTATCTTGTAGCCTCCTACTATCATCCTCTGTTTCAATCCTCCTCATAATTTTTGCATCGTCGGCAAACATTGAGAGGAACGAATCTATACCTTCTGGGAGATCATTTACATATACCAGAAACAGTATAGATCCAAGGACTGACCCCCTGCGGGACTCCACTTGTAACGTCTCGCCAATCTGAGACCTCGCCCCTCACACAGACTCGTTGTCTCCTGTTGCTTAGGTACTCCTCTATCCACCGGAGTACCTTCCCTTTCACTCCAGACTGCATCTCCAACTTTCGCACTAGCCTCTTGTGTGGCACTGTATCAAAGGCTTTCTGACAATCCAAAAATATGCAGTCTGCCCACCCTTCTCTTTCTTGCCTTATTTTTGTTGCCTGGTCGTAGAATTCAAGTAACCCTGTGAGGCAGGACCTGTCATCCCTGAACCCATGTTGATGCTGTGTTACAAAGTTCCTTCGCTCCAGATGCTCCACTAGGTTTTTTCGCACAATCTTCTCCATCAGCTTGCATGGTATGCAGGTTAGGGACACTGGCCTGTAGTTCAGTGCCTCCTGTCTATCCCCTTTCTTGTATATCGGGACTACGTTAGCTGCTTTCCAAATATCTGGCAGTTCCCCTGTTGCCAGTGATTTGTTATACACTATGGAGAGTGGTAGGCACAGTTCTCTTGCTCCTTCTTTTAGAACCCAAGGGGAGATTCCATCTGGGCCTATAGCCTTTGTCACATCCAACTCTAGTAAACACTTCCTTACTTCCCCGCTGGTAATCTCAAAGTCTTCCAGTGGTTCCTGGTTAGCTATTCCCTCTCTTACCTCTGGAATTTCTCCTTGCTCTAAGGTGAAGACCTCCTGGAATTTCTTATTCAACTCCTCACACACTTCCTTGTCATTTGTAGTGAATCCTTCCGCCCCTATCCTTAATTTCATAACCTGTTCCTTTACTGTTGTTTTTCTTCTGATGTGGCTATGTAACAATTTAGGTTGAGTCTTTGCCTTGCTTGCGATGTCATTTTCGTATTGTCTTTCTGCCTCTCTTCTTATCCTGACATATTCATTCTTGGCATTCTGGTATCTTTCTCTGCTCTCCAGTGTCCTGTTATTCCTATAGTTTCTCCATGCCCTTTTACTTTGCTGCTTAGCTAGCCTACATCTCTGATTAAACCATGGGGTTCTCATCTTCATTTCTCTGTTTTCCTTTTGGACTGGGACAAACTTATTTGCTGCGTCCTTGCACTTTTGCGTGATGTAATCCATCATATCTTGGGCCGTCTTTCCCCTGAGCTCTGTTTCCCATGCTATATCTGTTAGGAATTTTCTTATCCCCTCATAGTTTCCCTTTCGGTATGCTAACCTTTTGGTTTCGGTATTCCCCCTCGAGTTCAATAACCCTTCTTCAATCAAGTACTCAAACACCAGTACACTGTGGTCGCTCATTCCTACTGGGTCCTCAAAACCGATTTCTCTTATGTCGGAGTCGTTCAGTGTGAAGACTAGGTCGAGTCTCGCTGGTTCGTCATTGCCTCTCATCCTTGTGGGTTCTCCGACTTACTGGGTTGTGTGTGTGTGTGTGTGTGTGTGTGTGTGTGTTAGAAGGCTTTTGCGTGTGCGGGTGTGTGTGTGTGTATCGAGGCTTTTGTGTGTGTGTGTAGGGAGGCTGGTGTGTGTGTGTGTGCATGTGTAGGGAGGCTGATGTGTGTGCGTGTGTGTAGGTAAGATGGTGTGTGTGCGTGTGTAGGTAGGATGGTGTGTGTGCGTGTGTAGGTAGGCTGGTGTGTGTGTGTGTGCGTGCGTGTGTAGGGCGGCTGGGACGTGTGTGTGTGTGTGTGCGTGTTGGGCGCCTGGAACGTGTGTGTGTGCATGTGTATAGGTAGGCTGGTGTGTGTGCGTGTGTGTAGGGCGGCTGGGACGTGTGTGTGCGCGTGTGTAGGGAGGCAGGTGTGTGTGCGTGTGAGTATAGCCACACTTCCATGCCACACTACCACACCAACGCACCATACTACCACATCCCCACTCTACCACATAACCCAGCCACACTACCATACAGCCCAACCACAGTACCACACAACCCTACCACACAAAGTACCACATTACAATTCCACACCACCATTACCACACCACCCCCACCACACTTCCATCACACCACCACCACTACCATATCACCGCACGATACTTCCTCATCACTCTTCCACCACCACCAAAAATAGTACCATATTACTACCACACCACAGCTACCACACTGCAATTACTGCACAGCTCCACCACACTAGCACATCACCACACCATATTACCACACCACACTATTACATCATACCACCACCAGACCACCCCAATACCATCACTACCACACCACACTAGCATGCACACTGCAACCACGAACATCATCAATCATTACCATCAACTGTGACCATCACTCACCACTGCCACCAACCACAACAAATGACCACCACCACCACCATGGATTCTCCATTAAGCGAAAAATGAATAAAAATGTTGAACCAACCTTTATTATGATTCTGTTTTATTTTACTAAATGTAGAAATATATTTTATATTTCTACATTTTTTAATATAAACAGCAATCACAAAAACTACTTACATGAAACATTTAAGGTTGCCACAAGGTTTCAATTTTTTTTAGCCAACGTTTAGTGCAGAAGTTTTGGAAACCTATATAAAACCACACAAAATTACGAATCTAATACGTGAAAACAAACGTTGCCACTGCTTTCAAACACTTTCCAGATATGTTGTGGCAACCTTAAATAGTTTTCTGGGGAAAAATATACAGGGAACTTAGAAACACTCAATAGGAAACTGTTCTAATTAATAAAAATCCTACACAAGGAATAGAACAACAGACTTCAAAGGCATATAAAGTCTGTCTGAAACATGTTCCTTTGGGGGAAAGCCAGAAATAGAACCAACCTAGAAACAGAACGCAGAGTACTACTAAAAAGGAAAAAATATCGGAAATGCTTAAGCAGACACGACTATCACTACAAAGAAGGAATAATTTAAACAGGAAAATTGAGGAAATCGAGCAGAAACTGAAGCAATCGTATCAGAATTAATAAATGTAATTATAACAGAAAGCCACACAAGAATTTTTTTTTATTAAAAGCTTAGGTATACACATCAATGTGCTGCTACCCTATGCTATAAACCGCATAAAAATACAAGATCCAGATAGCTTCTTTATGCATTATATGCAAATCCCTGAGAATATAACTGATATCAACATGCACGCTGCAGATTGTGAAAGATAAATTGACAACGTGCTCATGCATTCAGCCCCCAAGTCCAGACTCATGGAAGTCAATATTTATAAGGAAATGCAAAGTGCCAGTATCACAGACACTCAGTATAGTGTGGAGGAAGAGCTTGGACACGGAGCCGGTCGGCTGAGCGGACAGCACGCTGGATCACAAATCCAGCGTGCTGTCCGTATCACAAATCCTGTGGTCCCGGGTTCGATCCCGGGCGCCGGGTAAAAACAATGGGCTGAGTTTCTTTCACCCTATGCCCCTGTTACCTAGCAGTAAAATAGGTACCTGGGTGTTAGTCAGCTGTCACGGGCTGCTTCCTGGGGGTGGAGGCGTGGTCGAGGACCGGGCCGCGGAGACACTAACGCCCCGAAATCATCTCAAGATAACCTGGACATGGGGGAGATACCAAATGTACATTCCTGGTTGATACCTGGTTGATGGGGTTCTGGGAGTTCTACTCCCCAAGCCCGGCCCGGGGCCAGACTTGACTTGTAAGAGTTTGGTCCACCAGGCTGTTGCTTGGAGCGGCCCGCAGGCCCACATACCCACCACAGCCCGGTTGATCCGGCACTCCTTGAAGGAAACAATCTAGTTTCCTCTTGAAGATGTCCACGGTTGTTCCTGTAATATTTCTGATGCTCGCTGGTAGGACGTTGAACAACCGTGGACCTCTGATGTTCATACAGCGTTCTCTGATTGTGCCCATGACACCTCTGCTCTTCACTGGTTCTATTCTGCATTTTCTTCCATGTCGTTCACTCCAGTACATTGTTATTTTACTGTGCAGATTTGAGACCTCTCTCTCCAGTATTTTCCATGTGTATATTATTTGGTATCTCTCTCATCTCCTTTCTAGTGAGTACATTTGGAGAGCTTTGAGACGATCCCAATAATTTAGGTGCTTTATCTCGTCTATGTGTGCCGTATATGTTCCCTGTATTCCCTCAATTTCAGCAATCTCTCCTGCTCTGAAGAAGGAAGTGAGTACTGAGCAGTACTCAAGACGGGACAACACAAGTGATTTGAAGAGTACAACCATTGTGATGGGATCTCTGGACTTGAAGGTTCTCGTAATCCATCGAATCATTTTTCTGGCTGACGCAATACTTGCTTGGTTATGATCCCTAAACGTTAGGTCGTCAGACATCATTATTCCCAAGTCCTTGAAATGCTGTTTTCCTTCTTTGGGCAGATTCGATTGTGTTTTGTACCCTGTATTATGTTTAAGATCCTCATTTTTGCCGTATCTGAGTACTTAAATCAGTAGATACAGCTCCTCTACACAAGGGAGGGCGCAAATCATTGGCTAAGAATTATAGACCAGTTGAACTAGCGTTCCACATAATAAAAGTATTTGAGAGAGTGATCAGAAGTAAAGTCTTAAGTTTAATGGAGACCAGTGAGTTCCACAACCCAGGCCAACATGGAATTAGAGTGTGAAGATCTAGCCTCTCGCAGCTATTTGACCACTACGACAAAATCACTTAGGTATTTGAAGAAAAACAGAATGTAGATGTGGTATACACGGACTTTGCAAAGGCATTTGATAAATGTAACCATGTTAAACAAAATGAAGTCAGTGGGAATAACAGGTAAAGTAGAACAGTGGAAATTCAATTTCCTATTGAACAGAACACAAAGAGTACAGTTCAACCAAATACAATTGCAGTTCAAAGCTCTGTATCACAGGGCATGGTAATTGCATCACTGCTTTTCCTTATTGTCATATCAGATATAGACAAAAATACAAGTCATTGCTTCATATCATCTTCTGAAGATGACGCAAAAATCAGCATGATAATTACTTCTGTTAAAGATATTGAAAAAAACTATTTTTACTAAAATGTTTTCGACTGGGCAGCAGAAAATAGCACGATGTTTGTCAGTGATAAATTCCAGGTACTCAGGTACGGTAAAAATGAGGACTCTAAAC